>NW_023994696.1:15000-248311 GCF_015586225.1 Lucilia sericata | reverse complement strand
CCTTTGATGACATGTGCAGTAGCTGTCCCCATAACTGAACTACCATCCAAGTCAGTCTATAGTCTAGTCTATAATGTAGTCTTTAGACTAGTATATAGTCTAGTATATAGTCTAGTCTATAGTCTATAGACTTGTCTATATTATAGTCTAGTCTATAATGTAGTCTTTAGTGTAGTCTATAGTCTAGTCTATAGTCTATAGACTTGTCTATATTCTAGTCTGTCTATAGACTAGTCTATAGTCTAGTCTAAAGTCTAGTCTAAAGTCTAGTCTAAAGTCTAGTCTATAGTCTAGTCTATAGTCTAGGTCATAGCTAGCCTATAGTCTAGTCTATAGTCTAGTCCACAGTCTAGTCTATAGTCTAGTCTATAGTCTAGTCTATAGTCTAGTCTATAGTCTAGTCTATAGTCTAGTCTATAGTCTAGTCTATAGTCTAGTCTATAGTCTAGTCTATAGTCTAGTCTATAGTCTAGTCTATAGTCTAGTCTAGAGTCTAGTCTATAGTCTAGTCTATAGTCTAGTCTATAGTCTAGTCTATAGTCTAGTATAGTCTAGTCTATAGTCTAGTCTATAGTCTAGTCTATAGTCTAGTCTATAGTCTAGTCTATAGTCTAGTCTATAGTCTAGTCTATAGTCTAGTCTATAGTCTAGTCTATAGTCTAGTCTATAGTCTAGTCTCTATAGTCTAGTCTATAGTCTAGTATAGTCTAGTCTATAGTCTAGTCTATAGTATAGTCTATAGTCTAGTCTATAGTCTAGTCTATAGTATAGTCTATAGTATAGTCTATAGTCTAGTCTATAGTATAGTCTATAGTATAGTCTATAGTCTAGTCTATAGTCTAGTCTATAGTCTAGTCTATAGTCTAGTCTATAGTCTAGTCTATAGTCTAGTCTATAGTCTAGTCTATAGTCTAGTCTATAGTCTAGTCTATAGTCTAGTCTATAGTCTAGTCTATAGTCTAGTCTATAGTCTAGTCTATAGTCTAGTCTATAGTCTAGTCTATAGTATAGTCTATGGTCGAGTCTATAGTTTAATCTGTAATCTAGTCTGAAGTCTAATCTATAGTCTAGTCTATGGACGAGTCTATAGTTTAATCTATAGTCTAGCCTAAAGTGTAGTATAAAGTCTAGTCTATAGTCTTGTCTATAATCTACATATAGTTAGTCTATAGTCTAGTCTATTGTTTAGTTGTAGTCTTGTCTATAGTTTTGGGGAAATTTAGTACTTATAAGCCTAAAAAAGTACTAATTTTGATGTTAAACTTTTAATTGAAATATCTAGACACAAATATGTCGAGCAGTTGACCCTATTCTGTACAGAAAATATGACCAGTGGCTGGCCCTCTTATAGATAGAAATATCACCAAAACTAGCCCCATTTCGAAACAAAAATATGGTCAGTATGTAATCAGTAATCACAACTTTATGACAATTCAAATTTGTTTTAAATTTAAACACTTTTAATAAAGAAATCTCAAAACCAAACCATTGCTGCATCTTGTAAAATAATTTTTTATTTTAAGCCTAAAAAAAACTATTGTGGTAAAATAATAAAAATTAAGCTGAGTTAAGCATTAAAATAATAAATAATTTATTGTAAAATAAATACGATATCTTGCAAATTTATTTCTCTCTAGTGAAGCATTAAACACAAAATTTATATACACACTTTCTTTTCTAAAATGAAATTTTAAATACATTTTTAACTTTTCCAGAGTTTATTGTTCTTTACTACAGTTACAACATTTATTTGTCAAGGTCAAATTTTTAGCAAACGTTTGCAAAAAAAAAAAAAAAGAAAACCTAAGAATAACAATATAAAAATCTCTCTAACTAGATTTAAATTTCTGTAAAGAAATCTTAACAAAAATAGAGATTTTATTTTAACATGATGTTGCTGTTGTTGCATTGTTCTCGATTGTACAAAAAAGATTTCGAAGCATGTGACAGTTTTGCTTGCTGGCTGTGTGGTTGCTACAAATAGCAACAGGAAGGAACCCCCTAATGATAAAAGTTACATCTACATTAATAGTTAAGAATAAAGACAATTTCATGTTATTTCCTTACTTTATCTCTTATCTCTTTGACTTTTCTTCATATAGACTAAGTACAGTCTTGCAACTATTTTGGATACAGAGCAACAAATTTTACTTTTATTTAAATTTTGTTGTTTCACAAAAAAAGTAAACAACGACAAAGAAAAAAGTGTGACCCAAGTGGAGTTGAAATGACTGTTGTTGTCAAGTACTGTGTTGTAACATTAAGTTGTAAACAAAATTGTTTTAAATTGTTACACTGAGAGAATATATATAAGTAAACGATGTTAGTAGGGACCAGTAAACGAAGGATTTTCGAAAAATACACAATGTATGGAAAAAATTTAATAACAAACATTGAGCTGGAAAAATACAAAACAATTCTTAAGAAAACGCTTATAACTTGTTGGTATTAAGTCCAATACTTAATAATAGACAATAGATACAAATACAAAAACAATGCATATAGGGATATAATGTGTTGTAACAGTTTTGGTTATAACTTTAGTTAAATTCTTATGTTAAATCGCATCTATAGAGATAATTTGGTCATTAGCCAAAATGTTTGGAAAGATATAAGTACATTTTAACAAGAAATATCATTTATTATAATTTTGTTAACTATTTTTTAAACAGCTATGTCTAAAACAACTAACATATTCAACTAATGAATGTATATAATATTACTAACATTTCTTTTGGATAATGTTTTATACCCTACACCATAAGGTATACCAATCGGCTTAGAATCATTTTCTGAGTCGATTTAGCCGTCCGTCCGTCTGTCCGTCCATGTAAACCTTGTAATCAAACTACAAGTCGCAATTTTGAAGATAATTCAATTTGTATATAATCTTCTATTGTCCCAAGGACGAAGCCTATTGAAAATGGTTAAGATCGGTCCATATTTTACCTAGCCTCCATACAACGGAGCCTCTGAATAGGGCTTGTAAACCTTGTAATCAAACTACAGGTCGCGATTTTGAAGATAATTCAATGAAATTTGGCACATGATCTTCTATGGTACGGGAGACAAAGCCTATAGAAAATGGTTAATATCGGTTCATGATTTCACCTAGCCCCCAAACAACTGCACCCGACAAATAGGGCTTTCAAGTCATAATTTGTTTAATATAATCGTATCTCCACAAAAAGCTGCAAAACCAAGTTCTAGCCATTATGACTTTCATGAATTTTATAATTATAGGGTCTCATTTGACCATAGCCCCTATACAAAGCCCCCTTCAAAATTTAACTTAAATGTCCACAATTTATTCAAAATAGAAGGCTTAAGTATATCTGAGACAAGATACAATTCAACTTAAATGCTTTATTATGAAAACTAAATCACATTTTATTTTTGTAACAGGTGTAGGGTATTATATGGTCGGCCTCGCCCTACTATAATTTCTTACTGTTTTTTGTAAGAAATTTCTTTTGGTTTTTAACTTGTCTAATAAACAAAGGCACTTAGGGGTCTCTTCAT
Source organism: Lucilia sericata (assembly GCF_015586225.1). Taxonomy (NCBI): domain Eukaryota; kingdom Metazoa; phylum Arthropoda; class Insecta; order Diptera; family Calliphoridae; genus Lucilia; species Lucilia sericata. Next base: position 244,789 of record NW_023994696.1, on the reverse strand, counting down.
GCAAACAAATACAATGACATGGAATAACAAACAACCATACATTGTAGACAATGTTAAGGCACACTTATACATATTAATAAAATAAAAAAATAAAAACAATACACTACTTATACATACATATATAGGTATACATATGACCTCTTACAAAATAAAAACTACATAACACAAAACATAGTTGCAAACATACATAATATGTAGGATGTACATTTACATGTGTATGTATGTTTGAGAAAATGCAAAATAAAATTATTCACAGATCCTTGTTAGACTAATAAATGTTTAGGTTTTCTTTTACGGTTATTGCTGTTGCTGTTGTTGTTGTATTAGTATTCTACTGCATTTAAGATATTGTTGTCATGAGTATGCAATTTTGTTTTTATTTTAACTCTCTAGTCTCCTTGGTTTCTTTGCACTCTTTTCTTTTCGTTAGTCACCACTCATGAGGATTAGTTTAGTTAAAATAAATAGAAACAAAAAGTAACGAAAACCTCAAAACCAGAAGAGGACATCTGTGGTTAGACGCTTCTGTGTACTCTAGAAGCTCATAGCTACAAGAGCAACAAAAACATAAACATATAATGTACAAATATGGCAAAATATTTAACTTGTTAGTGTTGGTTTAGTAGTAGGAAAAAATAAAAAAAAATAAATATAAAAAGGTTTTGAGTGGTCATAGTGTAAACATATCCTGTTATACAGGTTATCTAATTTAAAAAGAAGAACGTCGGTTTGTTGGGTGTTGATAGCATTCATACTCAGTAATTGAATTCCCAAAAATAAAACTAAATTAGTTGTAATGTAAACAGCAGTTATAGTATGAATGTAAGATTTTATACATTTTATACATATTTTACCTTACTATCTCTACCTCTGCTATGCAGTCCTCTGTGAAATCTAACAATTCTTAAAGCTACTCAAAATCAACATGTTGACATCTTTAGGGATATTTATAAGGTAAAAGTATTTATAAAAATATGCACCTAAATACCATGTATACATCCTGTAGATCTGCTCACATGCATATAATCAAATAATTTTAATTCTTTTCTATCTATACTCACTTTAGTATTATTTTATGGTAAAATTTTCTTGTAAAAACTAATGGAAAAATATACTGTTACACAGATATTTTACTTTTTGTAAATTAAATTATAAAAATAAACTTTTTTTTACGTTTTGTTGGTAGAACACTTAACCCGAGAATATAACATAGTATGTATGTGTGCGTGCGTGTGTTATATATGTATATTTGAAAGATAATATTTACATGTAACATTTTTTTGTATATGCACATAAATGCAAGAATAAGATCTATACATGAGTACTATAGGATACAAACTGATGTATTTATATCTTAACACATACACACATACATTTTAATATTACGAAACAAAATTGTATACGTTTATAGTTGTTAAAAACAAAATTAAACGTAATTAGATATTATCGGAAACGTTAATACAAGTTTTTGTTTAAATATTGAATTTGTGGCTTTGTTTTACAATCAGTTACGGTCAATAGATTGGTATTATTGACTTCTTCCGAATTATTGAACACTCTTAAATTTCGCTTTAATATTAGTATTGTAATAAGTTAAGTATTTAGTTAGTTTAGTTAGTTATTAGTTAGTTAGTTAGTTAGTTAGTTAGTTAGTTAGTTAGTTAGTTAGTTAGTTAGTTAGTTAGTTAGTTAGTTAGTTAGTTAGTTAGTTAGTTAGTTAGTTAGTTAGTTAGTTAGTTAGTTAGTTAGTTAGTTAGTTAGTTAGTTAGTTAGTTAGTAGTTAGTTAGTTAGTTAGTTAGTAGTTAGTTAGTTAGTTAGTTAGTTAGTAGTAGTAGTTAGTTAGTTAGTTAGTAGTTAGTAGTAGTAGTTAGTGAGGGAGGGAGGGAGGGAGTGAGGAGGAGGGAGGGAGGGAGGGAGGGAGGGAGGGAGTGAGGGAGGGAGGGAGGAGGGAGGAGGGAGGAGGAGGGAGGGAGGGAGGGAGGGAGGGAGGGAGGGAGGGAGGAGGGAGGGAGGGAGGAGGGGGGGGGGAGGGAGGGAGGGAGGAGGGAGGGAGGGAGGGAGGGAGGGAGGGAGGGAGGGAGGGAGGGAGGGAGGAGGGAGGGAGGGAGGGAGGGAGGGAGGGAGGGAGGGAGGGAGGGAGGAGGGAGGGAGGGAGGGAGGGAGGGAGGGAGGGAGGGAGGGAGGGAGCGCGCGCGGGGCCGCCGCCGCCGGGGGGGGGGGGAGAGAGAGAACGAACGAACGAACGAACGAACGAACGAACACGAACGAACGAACGAACGAACGAACGAACGAACGAACGAACGAACGAACGAACGAACGAACGAACGAACGAACGAACGAACGAAACGAACGAAAACGAACGAACGAAAACGAACGAACGAACGAACGAAAACGAACGAACGAAAACGAACGAACGAACGAACGAACGAACGAAACGAACGAACGAACGAACGAACGAACGAACGAACGAAACGAACGAACGAACGAACGAACGAACGAACGAACGAACGAAACGAACGAACGAACGAACGACGAAGAACGAACGAACGAACGAACGAACGAACGAGACTAACGAACGAACGAACGAAGAACAACGAAAGAACGGAACGAACGAAGGAACGAACGAACGAACGAAAGACGAACGAACGAACGAACGAAACGGACGGACGAGCGAACGAGCGAACGACGACGAACCGAACGAACGCACGAGAAACGACGAACGAACGAACGAACGAACGAACGAACGAACGAACGAACGAACGAACGAACGACGAACGACCGAAAGAACGAACGAACGAAACGAACGAACGAACGAACGAACGAACTACGAACGAACGAACGAACGAACTAACTAATAACTAACTAACTAACTAATCACTAACTAACTAACTAACCAACCAATAATAACTTAACTAAACTAACTAACTAATAACTAATAACATATTCAATACTAATATTAAAGCGAAATTTAAGAGTTGTTACAATATTTTCGGAAGAAGAGAAAGCTAATTAGACCAATCTATTGACCGTAAATGCTTGTAAACACAAAGCCACAAATTCAATATTTAAACAAAAACTTGTATTAACGTTTCCGATAATATCTAATTACGTTTATATTTTGTTTTTAACAACTAATAAAACGTATACAATTTTTATGTTTCGTAATATTTAAAATGTATGTGTGTATGTGTTAAGATATAAAATACATCAGTTTGTATCCTATATAGTACTCATGTATAGATCTTATTCTTGCATTTATGTGCATATACAAAAAAATGTTACATGTAAATATTATCTTTCAAATATACATATATAACACACGCACGCACACATACATACTATGTATATATTCTCGGGTTAAGTGTTCTACCAACAAAACGTAAAAAAAAAGTTTATTTTTATAAATTTAATTTACAGAAAAGTAAAATATCTGTGTAACAGTATATTTTTCCATTAGTTTTTACAAGAAAATTTTACCATAAAATAATACTAAAGTGAGTATAGATAGAAAAAGAATTAAAAATTATTTGATTATATGCATGTGAGCAGATCTACAAGGATGTATACATGGTATTTAGGTGCATATTTTTATAAATACTTTTACCTTATAAATATCCCTAAAGATGTCAACATGTTGATTTTGAGTAGCTTTAAGAATTGTTAGATTTCACAGAGGACTGCATAGCAGAGGTAGAGATAGTAAAGGTAAAATATGTATAAAAATGTATAAAAATCTTACATTCATACTATAACTGCTGTTTACAATTACAACTAATTTAGTTTTATTTTTGGGAAATTCAATTACTGAGTATGAATGCTATCAACACCCAACAAAACCGACGTTCTTCTTTTTAAATTAGATAACCTGTATAACAGGATATGTTTACACTATGACCACTCAAAACCTTTTTATATTTATTTTTTTATTATTTTTTCCTACTACTAAACCAACACTAACAAAGTTAAATATTTTGCCATATTTGTACATTATATGTTTATGTTTTTGTTGCTCTTGTAGCTATGAGCTTCTAGAGTACACAGAAGCGTCTAACCACAGGATGTCCTCTTCTGGTTTTAGAGGTTTTCGTTACTTTTTGTTTCTATTTATTTTAACTAAACTAATCCTCATGAGTGAGTGACTAACGAAAAGAAAAGAGTGCAAAGAAACCAAGGAGACTAAGAGAGTTAAAATAAAAACAAAATTGCATACTCATGACAACAATATCTTAAATGCAGTAGAATACATAAACAACAACAACAGCAACAGCAATAACAGTAAAAGAAAACCTAAACATTTATTAGTCTAACAAGGATCTGTGAATAATTTTATTTTGCATTTTCTCAAACATACATACACATGTAAATGTACATACCTACATATGTATGTATGTTTGCAACTATGTTTATGTGTTATGTAATTTTGTAAGAGGTCATATGTATACCTATATATGTATGTATAAGTAAGTGTAATTGTTTTTATTTTTTTATTTTATTAATATGTATAAGTGTGCCTTAACATTGTCTACAATGTATGGTTGTTTGTTATTCCATGTCATTGTATTTGTTTGCATGAAGAGACCCCTAAAGTGCCTTTGTTTATTAGACAAGTTAAAAACCAAAAGAAATTTCTTACAAAAAACAAGTAAGAAATTATAGTAGGGCGAGGCCGACCATATAATACCCTACACCTGTTACAAAAATAAAATGTGATTTAGTTTTCATAATAAAGCATTTAAGTTGAATTGTATCTTGTCTCAGATATACTTAAGCCTTCTATTGTTGAATAAAATTGTGGACATTTAAGTTAAATTTTGAAGGGGGCTTTGTATAGGGGCTATGGTCAAATGAGACCCTATAATTATAAAATTCATGAAAGTCATAATGGCTAGAACTTGGTTTTGCAGCTTTTTGTGGAGATACGATTATATTAAACAAAATTATGAACTTGAAAGCCCTATTTGTCGGGTGCAGTTGTTTGGGGGCTAGGTGAAATCATGAACCGATATTAACCATTTTCTATAGGCTTTGTCTCCCGTACCATAGAAGATCATGTGCCAAATTTCATTGAATTATCTTCAAAATCGCGACCTGTAGTTTGATTACAAGGTTTACAAGCCCTATTCAGAGGCTCCGTTGTATGGAGGCTAGGTAAAATAATGGACCGATCTTAACCATTTTCAATAGGCTTCGTCCTTGGGACAATAGAAGATTATATACAAATTGAATTATCTTCAAAATTGCGACTTGTAGTTTGATTACAAGGTTTACATGGACGGACAGACGGACGGACGGCTAAATCGACTCAGAAAATGATTCTAAGCCGATTGGTATACCTTATGGTGTAGGGTATAAAAACATTATCCAAAAGAAATGTTAGTATATTATATACATTCATTAGTTGAATATGTTAGTTGTTTTAGACATAGCTGTTTAAAAAAATAGTTAACAAAAATTATAATAAATGATATTTCTTGTTAAAATGTACTTATATCTTTCTCAAGACATTTTGGCTAATGAGCCAAATTATCTCTATAGATATGCGATTTAACATAAGAATTTAACTAAAGTTATAACCAAAACTGTTACAAACACATTATATCCCTATATGCATTGTTTTTGTATTTGTATCTATTGTCTATTATTAAGTATTTGGACTTAATACCAACAAGTTATAAAGCGTTTTCTTAAGAATTGTTTTGTATTTTTCCAGCTCAATGTTTGTTATTAAATTTTTTCCATACATTGTGTATTTTTTCGAAAATCCTTCGTTTACTTGGTCCCTACTAACATCGTTTACTTATATATATTCTCTCAGTGTAACAATTTAAAACAATTTTGTTTACAACTTAATGTTACAACACAGTACTTGACAACAACAGTCATTTCAACTCCACTTGGGGCACACTTTTTTCTTTGTCGTTGTTTACTTTTTTTGTGAAAAACAACAAAATTTAAATAAAAAAGTAAAATTTGTTGCTCTGTATCCAAAATAGTTGCAAGACTGTACTTAGTCTATGTATGAAGAAAAGTCAAAGAGAGTAAGAGATAAAGTAAGGAAATAACATGAAATTGTCTTTATTCTTAACTATTAATGTAGATGTAACAGTTTTATCATTAGGGGGTTCCTTCCTGTTGCTATTTGTAGCAACCACACAGCCAGCAAGCAAAACTGTCACATGCTTCGAAAATCTTTTTTGTACAATCGAGAACAATGGCAACAACAGCAACATCATGTTAAAATAAAAAATCTCTATTTTGTTAAGATTTCTTTACAGAAATTTAAATCTAGTTAGAGAGATTTTTATATTGTTATTCTTAGGGTTTTCTTTTTTTTTTTTTTTGCAAACGTTGCTAAAAATTTGACCTTGACAAATAAATGTTGTAACTGTAGTAAAGAACAATAAAACTCTGGAAAAGTTAAAAAATGTATTTAAAATTTCATTTTAAGAAAAGAAAGTGTGTATATAAATTTTGTGTTTAATGCTTCACTAGAGAAGAAATAAATTTGCAAGATATCGTATTTTATTTTACAATAAAATTATTTATTATTTTAATGCTTAACTCAGCTTAATTTTTATTATTTTACCACAATAGTTTTTTTAGGCTTAAAATAAAAAATTATTTTACAAGATGCAGCAATGGTTTGGTTTTGAGATTTCTTTAATTAAAAGTGTTTAAATTTAAAACAAATTTGGAATTGTCATAAAGTTGTGATTACTGATTACATACTGACCATATTTTTGTTTCGAAATGGGGCTAGTTTTTGGTGATATTTCTATCTATAAGAGGGCCAGCCACTGGTCATATTTCTGTACAGAAATAGGGTCAACTGCTCGACATATTTGTGTCTAGATATTTCAATTAAAAGTTTAACAATCAAAATTAGTACTTTTTTAGGCTTATAAGTACTAAACTAATTTTCCCCAAAACTATAGACAAGACTACAAACTAAACAATAGACTAGACTATAGACTAGACTATAGTGTAGATTATAGACAAGACTATAGACTAGACTTTATACTACACTTTAGGCTAGACTATAGATTAAACTATAGACTCGTCCATAGACTAGACTATAGATTAGACTTCAGACTAGATTACAGATTAAACTATAGACTCGACCATAGACTATACTATAGACTAGACTATAGACTAGACTATAGACTAGACTATAGACTAGACTATAGACTAGACTATAGACTAGACTATAGACTAGACTATAGACTAGACTATAGACTAGACTATAGACTAGACTATAGACTAGACTATAGACTAGACTATAGACTAGACTATAGACTAGACTATAGACTAGACTATAGACTATACTATAGACTATACTATAGACTAGACTATAGACTATACTATAGACTAGACTATAGACTAGACTATAGACTAGACTATAGACTAGACTATAGACTAGACTATAGACTAGACTATAGACTAGACTATAGACTAGACTATAGACTAGACTATAGACTAGACTATAGACTAGACTATAGACTAGACTATAGACTAGACTATAGACTAGACTATAGACTAGACTATAGACTAGACTATAGACTAGACTATAGACTAGACTATAGACTAGACTATAGACTAGACTATAGACTAGACTATAGACTAGACTATAGACTAGACTATAGACTAGACTATAGACTAGACTATAGACTAGACTATAGACTAGACTATAGACTAGACTATAGACTAGACTATAGACTAGACTATAGACTAGACTATAGACTAGACTATAGACTAGACTATAGACTAGACTATAGACTAGACTATAGACTAGACTGTGGACTAGACTATAGACTAGACTATAGGCTAGACTATAGACTAGACTATAGACTAGACTATAGACTAGACTTTAGACTAGACTTTAGACTAGACTTTAGACTAGACTATAGACTAGTCTATAGACTAGACTAGAATATAGACAAGTCTATAGACTATAGACTAGACTATAGACTACACTAAAGACTACATTATAGACTAGACTAGAATATAGACAAGTCTATAGACTATAGACTAGACTATATACTAGACTATATACTAGTCTAAAGACTACATTATAGACTAGACTATAGACTAGACTTGGAGTGGTAGTTCAGTTATGGGGACAGCTACTGCACATGTCATCAAAAGGTTGACTCGTTTGTTAGATATTAAAAAAATATTTATTACTACTTTCAATTCAGATACATATCAGCCTAACTAACTACTAAAAACTAGTTATTACGAATGTAATTCAGCATTTATATTTAAATGGATTTCACTTTTCACCATAAAACAATCTATTATCGCATTTCAGTTATACTGAACACTTTTGTGTGTGTGTGTTTGAGACAATGTGTAATCAAATCCATGAAATTCGGTATAAAAAGCATAAAATTGTAATGCAAACTGGGTTTTTACAAGTTAAATTGAATACAAAATAGATTTTATTTTTTCTTATACACTTTAATTCCATCAGACTTAAAAAACAAAAAATAAAAATAAAATAATGTAAAATAAAATTTGTTTTATTTACAGCAATAAAAAAACTGTATGCTTTCTTTTCAACGAAATATTCACTAACTGAACTTATTCAATTGTAAATTCCCCCCACTTAACTGTAAAAAGAGAGGAACAGGATATAAAAATAAAGTAAAGGGAAACAAATGTACATACAAGTCCTCGTCCACTCCTCACACCAGCCTCAAACCGAAAATAAAAAAAAAAAAACAGTTTAACGTGAAAGTTGGAGTAACCAAAATGTAAGAAAAATAAAATATTATTAACGGGATTTGGATGACCTACACTGTTCGTATATTAAAAATTTATTTTTTACGGAGTTAGAAATTTTGTCTAGAAAAAAGGGATATTTTTAGAATTTTTCATATAATGATACGATCTTGTCTAATTTTTCAGGTGACCAGAAAAGTTATAATTAATTAGTGATCAATTCCCTTAATTGGAAATGTTAAAAATGTTCAGAGTACTGAACAGTTTTAAAGAATTGATACAAATAAAACTTAATTTAGTCGACTATTACCTAACTCCCACACTTATTCAGTTTCTAACTTATTTATTTCAGCCAAATAAAAAAGCAAAAAAATCTAAAAAGCTTAAGGCCACCACTGCTGATGTAGACGTGGCTGTTATTAGAACTTTAACTGTGAGGGCAAGTTGTAGTACGAATTACGCTCTAAAAGCATAAAACTTTATTATTAATTCACTTATAGCCACCCGATTTTTTCAGCGTTTTCTTTATTTTTTTACTCGATTTTTTTCTTTCTGTGAATTCTACTTCAACAGAAATAACAACAGCAACAACAACAATAACTACAATATATCTTCACATTTTTCCAACTAAATTTGATTAACGCACTTTATTCTGCAAGTGACAGTTTTTTCTCCGTTTCGTAAAAAAGAAGCAGTGCTAAAGCGTGAGCAGTAGCAAAAGCATCATCATCATCATCGTCATCACCCCATCATCAGTTGAAACAGCGCAACAGAAACATTCCATGTGTCAAATTGTTACAAACAAAAAATGAAAAAAAAGAAACGCTAGTTGAGTGGAACAACTTCTTAAAAAAAATGGCGGAGTAGCAAAAAAAAAAAAAAGCAACAAAAATATATAAATAAATTAATTTTTTGAAATAAACTTTTCAATTTTTAAACTGCTGAAATTAAAGTTTATATTAAATAAAAATGAAACATTTAGTTTTAAAGCACACCTTTTCCTTAGTTATAGTACAATTTAATATTAAATTTAAATTTATCACATATTTAAATGCTTGTTATAGTTATAAACCCTTATTAACTTTAATAAGGTTTGCATCATATTTTACAAACTATTTGTATAATTATATACATATACATATGTATATGTATGTCTATAAAAAATCAATAATTGCTTTAGCGAAATTAAAAATTAAATTTTCAAACATTTTTTTGCGTCGTACTTCAACTTTTTCTCAAGCTCGTAGTTTATTAAGAACGCGAAGGTGTGCAATATTTATATATTTCTTGTCTTTTTCTTCTTTCTACTTTTTTTGCATTTATTTGATTTACGTTTCATATCCGGCTGCCATATGTGGTGTCATAGTCGCCTATAAATTAGGATGGTCTCTATTAGAATAGCAAACAAAATTCTAAATTTATATCCGCTTATTCCAAGTGGTGATTATATTTGCAAAAATAAAGAATAATGGACTTACACAGAGGGAAATAGAAATATACACGCCTGGTATCAAATTGACATCAAAGCGTTTATAGTTTTCAATAACATCCGTTGTATATATACGTACGACAAAACTATGTAACAATTCGTTGTGGTAATCTAAATTTTATACACATCCGTTGTCTAAATGTTAACAAACGTGGTAAGCTCTCTATTGGCAACGGATTGTTTGTAATATTGTCAACATTACATAGTGTTGTCGTACATATGTATATACTTTGACAACGGATGTTATTGAAAAATTATTGGTATTAATTTGGTACCAGGTGTGTATATTTCGTTTTCCCTCTGTGTATGCGCTTAAGGAGCAGAAATGAAGGTTTTTAAAAACTTTTAAAACCAATTCGACTGATATGAATGTATTTGCTGCTGAAACCGAATCTGATATCCGTATATCTCTATCACCCATAATTTGTATAAAATAATTATTATAAAAATATATTTACGTTTAAGAGTTAATATCGATTCTTTCAATGTTATCATAAAAACGGGTCTCTATATATTTTTCTTAAGTTTAATTTAAATTGAAATATTATCTTGTTGAAAGAAAATTTTCCAATATAGCATAGCTCTAGTTTGACCTTCACAGTTTATGGGTTAACATTATTCAATTTTACTAAAATTTCAAATGTATGTTTCCTTATATCTGGCATTTTATTTTCAGAAAAAGTTTTATATAAAATGAATCAACGTAAAGAATTGAGGCTAATTTTCAATAATATTACCAAAAAGTTGTTCTCTTCGAAATTCTCAAAATTCAAATCGGAGCTAATGCTAATCTGTAGCTGATATCGATCTAATCGATTTGGACCCCGAAGATATCTGAGGTCTTCAGAAAACTGATTTCAACAAACACACAGACGGACAGACAGACAGACAGACAGACAGACAGACAGACAGACAGACAGACAGACGGACATACAGACAGACGGACAAATTATATTTTGGAAATTACAAACGGAATGACAAACTTATATATACCCTTCTCTCGAAGCTGAAGGCCATACAAATTTGCTTAACAAAATTGTTAAATGTTTGAAAATGCCGTCTGATGGGTTGTCCATTTATGACTATAACCCAAATACGGTTTACACTAGCTAATGAAGATAAAAAGTCACATTTAAGTTATTAGGAATATATTAAATATAATAGAATATTTCCCAAAATGTGTAAAATTTTTGTAAATATTTCTCATTTAAGTGTTTTGTAACATTAAAAGGTCTGAGGAATTTGCTATAACTTTTAAAATTTTTGACAGACTTTTATGTTTAATATCTTATTAGAACGATAAAAAAAAAAACTCAAACCACTTCGTCAGTCGTCCGAAATTTTTCCAGAATGCACTTTTATAACTTAAAGTTTAAGTCTAAGGCAATATTCGAAACATCTGTAAAATTAAAGAATATAATATTTGAGTCATAAGTATATAGTCACGAGGACTAAAATATCAAAATGTGGGATTATTAAAAAATTATAAATTAAGCCCCTATTTTCGCCATACTCTAGGATATTCATGTTTGGGTACATAAAACTAACTGAGATATCTATGTTTAAACTCTAAACTTGTATGTGGCTAAGCGATATTACCCATTTCCCATACCAAAAAATAACTGTAGGGAATAGTCAGCTCCGTAGTTCTTTCCATACGAATGCTATCGTGCTTTCAACACACAGACAATTAAGGCTAGATCGTCTTAAAATTTAAGAAGATATATACATATGTATGTTTGTGGATGTATGATCAATTTTTCAATTTATGGGAAACGGATTGACAAAATGAATATACCTCTCCCCAATATTTTGATGGTGGGAATAAGACTAATGGAAATGATTATAAAGTTGTACCCACCTAAAGTACATACATATGTACATATAAAAAGCGTTCTGCAATGTACAGGCACCAAAATACATTTAATTTCATACAAATGTGTTTGACTTTATACTGAAGGCTTCGTTTATACATACATACATACGTTTCAATAAATGTACGAAAACTATCTACTCCTACAGATAATGACATGACACACATTTATACGTTCATACATATGTATGTATGAACATTGCTTAAAACCCCACTTGGAATTTCGTGTCTGTCAAAATTATTCATGTTTTGGATCTAGGAGATATTTTGGGACTTCAGCATTGAAAAGTCAATATTTGGTGAGCTGGATCAAAGGATAAAAAGGTCCTTTTGTAAGGTTTTACGATTTTTATCATATTTCATGCAAATAAAACATGCAAATTTAGTATCATTTGAAAGGTCTTTGGGAGACGATATTCATGACATAACACAATTTTATATACAACTCCAAAATTATTACAAATGTCGTAAAATTTCTGATATGGAATTTAAAGCGTCTCTCAAGGACCTTTCAAATGATACCAATATCTCATATTCTTCCTTTGGAAGAAATATGAAAAAAAATCATAAAAACCTCAAAAAAGGCCCTTTTTATCTTTTGATCCAGCTCACCAAATATTGACGCCAGGACACAAATTTTGAGAAATTGTGTCTTAGAATCAATTAAACTTTAATTATACCCTACACCACTTTAGTGGGGAGGGTATATTGGGTTTGTGCTGATGTTTGTAACATACAAAAATATTCGTCCTATACCCACCTTAAAGTATACCAATCGGCTTAGAATCGTTTTCTAAGTCGGTTAAGCTATGTCCGTCCGTCTGGCTGGCTGGCTGTCCATGTAAACCTTGTGCGCAATTTTCAAGATAATTGGATGAAATTTGGCATGCACGCTTTTTTTGGCCCAAGGACGAAGCCTATTGAAAATGGTTAAAATCGGTCCATTATTTCACCTAGCCCCCATAGAACAGAACCCCCCGAAAAGGGCTTCTGAGCTCATAATTATGTTAAATATACAGGTATATCGATAAAATGCGACACAACTAAGTTTTAAAGATCGGGCCCCATTTGACCCTAGCTCCCATACAAAGTCCCCTTCAGAAAACTACTTGAATGTCCAAAATTAACTTATAAACACAAATATCGCGATGAAATTCAGCAAAATAAAATATTATGTAAATATAAATATATTCACAAAATTTTATCGGGCTTAGTCCATATTTACCCCTAGCCCCCATATAAAGCCTCTTTCAGAAAATTTATTTTTTTATCCATAAATTGCTTAAATATATCGGAACAAGGGGATATTGAAGATAAATGCTATGTTATGAAAAAGGACGAAGGACGAAGCCTATTGAAAATGGTTAAAATCGGTCCATTATTTCACCTAGCCCCCATAGAACAGAACCCCCCGAAAAGGGCTTCTGAGCTCATAATTATGTTAAATATACAGGTATATCGATAAAATGCGACACAACTAAGTTTTAAAGATCGGGCCCCATTTGACCCTAGCTCCCATACAAAGTCCCCTTCAGAAAACTACTTGAATGTCCAAAATTAACTTATAAACACAAATATCGCGATGAAATTCAGCAAAATAAAATATTATGTAAATATAAATATATTCACAAAATTTTATCGGGCTTAGTCCATATTTACCCCTAGCCCCCATATAAAGCCTCTTTCAGAAAATTTATTTTTTTATCCATAAATTGCTTAAATATATCGGAACAAGGGGATATTGAAGATAAATGCTATGTTATGAAAAATAAATCACATTTTATATTGATAACTGGTGTAGGGTATCATATGGTCGGCCACGCCCCGACTATACTTTCTTACTTGTTTTAGTTAGGAACATTGACATCTTATTTTTCCTTCATACAAACGAGGCCACCCTAAAGTACATACTACGATCTCCTGCAAATAGAGGGATTCGTAACTAGTTTTGTTTTTGAGAAAAGTCGCTTACGTAGTTTCACAAAAAAATTTTTTTGTTTGTTAATAAAAATTCGAAAACAATATGTCAAGGCCAAAAAATAATACTCCTTACTAAGCTTCCTCTAAGTAATTAAGACGTTATTATCTAGTAGTCACTGAAAAATAAGTTGTTGAGTTGTCTTCATCGTAAATATAACCAATTTCCTATTGGGTAGTCTGCAAGTGCATAAGATAGTATGTGTGTGTATATGAGCTTTTTTTCGCTGCGATTATATAACGTTGCATACACGTTATGCAATTATAACTTTTGTCGTTAACATTTTTGTGAGCAACTTTAAACGTACTCATATGTGTACGTTATTTTTGTTTTTTTTTTTCAACTTTCGTTTCGTTTGTAGTTTTAAATCAAGAGTCTTTAGAGAGGGTTCTCCAAAAAACTAAAAAAAAAATTAAATGGAAAATCGAAAAAATTAACAGAATGAAAATGGTGACTATGAATTTGTTTTATTAAGCTTGTAGTGTGATAAGAGAGTGTTTATGTGATTTCCAATTACAATACAGTGAGGGGTAAAAACTCAACAAAACTTTTTTAAAGCAATGCTTTTTAGACTTCACTGTACATTTCCCCATATGCTTATATTTGTTGTTGTTTTTTTTTTTTTTTTTTTGCAACTTTAGCTTTTACTTATCAATACCATGTCATTTTAGTTTTATATACAAGAGTGTAAGTGTGTTTTAGTTAAACATATTTACGATTCCTGCAGCTTTTCTAGTTAAACTTAAGTTCTGACAAAAACATTTTTTGTCACTTAGTTGTTTTTGTTTTTTTTTCTTATTTTCTTTCCGCGTTGCTGTTTGACATTTTCTATTAGTTTAAACACTGGGTCGGTCCCCTGTCTTTGTACAATTCAAACTCATTTTCGTTAAGTACAGCACTTAGAATATAGAAGTTTTACAAAAGTACAAGAGCAGCAGGATACTTCATTTGCATTTTATGCAGTTTATTCACGAAATGAATTCAAAGTACAAAAGTTATAATTTTTTTGTGTAGCTACAGGTAAAGGACCCAGTAGTGTTATATTTTTGGTAGTCATTGATGAAAGGTAATTAGGTAGTAAGTAAGTAAGTAAGTTAGTTAGTTAGTTAGTTAGTTAGTTAGTTAGAGATTAGTTAGATAGTTAGATAGTTAGTTAGTTAGTTAGTTAGTTAGTTAGTTAGTAGTTAGTTAGTCTGTTAGTTAGTTAGTTAGTAGTTAGTAGTTAGTTAGTTAGTTAGTTAGTTAGTAGTAGTTAGTTTAGTTAGTTAGTAGTTAGTAGTTAGTTAGTTAGTTAGTTAGTTAGTTAGTTAGTAGTTAGTAGTTAGTTAGTTAGTAGTTAGTAGTAGTTAGTTAGTTAGTTAGTTAGTTAGTTAGTTAGTTAGTAGTTAGTAGTTAGTTAGTTAGTTAGTTAGAGTTAGTTAGTAGTTAGTTAGATAGTAGTAGTAGTTAGTTAGTTAGTTCGTTAGGTTAGTTAGTTAGTTAGTTAGTTAGTTAGTTAGTTAGTTAGTTAGTTAGTTAGTTAGTAGTTAGTTAGTTAGTTAGTTAGTTAGTTAGTTAGTTAGTTAGTTAGTTAGTTAGTTAGTTAGTTAGTAGTTAGTTAGTTAGTTAGTTAGTTAGTTAGTTAGTTAGTTAGTTAGTTAGTTAGTAGTAGTTAGTTAGTTAGTTAGTTAGTTAGTTAGTTAGTAGTTAGTTAGTTAGTTAGTTAGTTAGTTAGTTAGTTAGTTAGTTAGTTAGTTAGTTAGTTAGTTAGTTAGTTAGTTAGTTAGTTAGTAGTTAGTGTTAGTTAGTTAGTTAGTTAGTTAGTTAGTTAGTTAGTTAGTTAGTTAGTTAGTTAGTTAGTTAGTTAGTTAGTTAGTTAGTTAGTTAGTTAGTTAGTTAGTTAGTTAGTTAGTTAGTTAGTAGTTAGTTAGTTAGTTAGTTAGTTAGTTAGTTAGTTAGTTAGTTAGTTAGTTAGTTAGTTAGTAGTTAGTTAGTTAGTTAGTAGTTAGTTAGTTAGTTAGTTAGTTAGTTAGTAGTTAGTTAGTTAGTTAGTTAGTTAGTTAGTTAGTTTGTTAGTTAGTTAGTTTGTAGTTAGTTAGTTTGTTAGTTAGTAGTTAGTAGTTAGTTAGTTAGTTAGTTAGTTAGTTAGTTAGTTAGTAGTTAGTTAGTTAGTAGTTAGTAGTTAGTTAGTTAGTTAGTAGTTAGTAGTTAGTTAGTTAGTTAGTTAGTTAGTTAGTTAGTTAGTTAGTTAGTTAGTTAGTTCGTTAGTTAGTTAGTTAGTGCCTCAGGTGGAAATGAACCAACCACCTCCGGTCTTCCAAACTAGAAAACTAACTTACCGGAGGCCACTAGTAATAATGATAGGAAGATAATCACAAATATAGAAGCAAATTACCTTAAAGTTCTTTTGCCGTTTTTACCCTAACCTGTAATTAATCCATTACACCGTTGCTTGCAGATTTAATTGAACTAAGGTGCTACAATTGACCCTTCCTTAACTAGGAGAATCTATAAATGAAAGCGGGAAACAGCCTTCACAAACTGCAGGGAAACTTTCACAGTCGACATACACACTCTAGCAATATTTTCTCTGAGTGTTTCCTATTCTATTCATATATAATTTGGCAAATTTTTAGTAACTGTTTATAACTACACTTTAACAACTCTGCTTGTAGTAGGAAAGCTACTTTAGTTTTTTTTCTGATAATTTTAGCAATACACACACACACACTCATTTAAACAAGTGCGAAAACAATATACTCAAATGAACTCTTAGAGAAAAAAAGGGGAAAAATTATCCTGCAGTTCTACTTAAAATTTAAATTCAATGTGACAAGTATGACGAGTTACAAATTATTGAGTTTAAAATGTTTGTTGTTATTGTTGTTGTTGCTGCAATCAAATGAAAAAAAAACTACAAATATTCAAATAGTGTGACATAAATATTAATTTTTAGTAGAGTTTTACATGTTGAGAACAAATTATTTTTGCAAATTCAAATAAAGTTGACCGTAATTTATAGAGTTATAGTATTTTTAAAATAACCGGTTGTTTCTTGTTTTTTGGCCTAATTTTGAAATTAATCATATAGAATTATCGTTGATGTATGTATGTATGTATGTAGTTACTGTTGTTGTTGGAATGCTAAAAACATAATTTTTGTTTTGAGATTTTGTTGTTGGAAAATGCATCATGTTTGAAATGTTGAATTTATAGTTTGATGTGTTTAATATGTATATTTGAGAAATTTTATATTTTTTGTTTCATGAATGACAAAATTTTTTCTTTTGTGATAAAGATATTTTTTCCATTCCATATCAGTTTGACTTCGCTAGGATTTATCCATTAAATTTTAGCAAAAATTCCATTTCACCTAAATAATATGCAAATCTATGTTTATATAACCTAATCAGATTTTGTCTTGTTTACAAACACGATTAATTCTATTTATATTTCAACACTTTGACGGAAATCTACATTAAAATACATTTTAAATTTTAATACTTTAACAATTAACACATTTAAAAATCGATCTCTTATATTTAATAGAAACAAAGAAACTAGAAAATATTAAAATTGATAACAGCGGAAAAAAAAAACATTTTGAAATATTCACAACCTTTTTTAATCCCACTAAAATCCTTTAATGCCCTCGCCAAATGACAATATTTAATGCGTGTGCCAACAACAGCAAAAACAACCCATAAAAAGGAGACACACATTTAGCTCAATACTTGCTGTTAGAGAGCAAAAGATATATAGAGCAGACAAAAAATAAAAACATACACACATATACATATATGAATCAAAATTGCTCTCTTTCCAGAAGTATTCATTCCCGCTATTTCATATTATTTCTTCCTCATTCGACTGCCAATTATTTTTCCCTTTCAAATTGTGTTTGTCTGTTTGTCTACATACATACATATGTGCTATTGTTTTTGTGTCTGTATTTTCACTTAACCTTAAAATGCATCCTTCCACCACCATTATCAACACCACAACTAAATGGCAGTAGCATCCCATCACTACCACCACCGATGTTGTCATGTTTGCTGTCTATTCTATTCAGGGTTTAACTGTCTAAAGCAACAGTTGCACCCTGGTGTGAATGTATTTTAAGTCTATCTCTATATGTGTATGTTTTTGCATATGAATGTTAATGTGTATGTAAGTGTGTGTGCATTCTATATACTAAATGCACTATGTCAAAATTGGCTTCTATTGGCATTATCTGTATTATTCACTGACAATTAATGGTTCTATATTTACCATGACATCGCATCGACTACAAAAGACACATTTGAATGCTGAAAATAAAAATAATCAGTGGGCTGTTTCTAACCATATGATGCCCTATATCAGGGAACTCAGATTGTGGGATGTCTAGTCTAGTCTATAGTCTAAGTCTAAAGTCTAATTTATAGTTTGAATGCAAATAATAAGAACAATCACCATATGATGCCATATATCAGGTATGTGGGATGTGTCTTTAGAATTAGTCTTTAGTCTTGTCTATAGTCTAGTCTATAGTCTAGTCTATAGTCTAGCCTATAGTCTAGTCTATAGTCTAGTCTATAGTCTAGTCTATAGTTTAGTCTATAGTTTAGTCTATAGTCCAGCCTATAGTTTAGTCTATAGTCTAGTCTATACTCTAGTCTATAGTCTAGTCTATAGTCTAGTCTATAGTCTAGTCTAGTCTAGTTTAGTCTATAGTCTATAGTCTATAGTCTAGTCTATAGTCTAGTCTATAGTCTAGTCTATAGTCTAGTCTATAGTCTAGTCTATAGTATAGTCTAGTCTAGTCTATAGTCTAGTCTATAGTCTAGTCTATAGTCTAGTCTATAGTCTAGTCTATAGTCTAGTCTATAGTCTAGTCTATAGTCTAGTCTATAGTCTAGTCTATAGTCTAGTCTATAGTCTAGTCTATAGTCTAGTCTATAGTCTAGTCTATAGTCTAGTCTATAGTCTAGTCTATAGTCTAGTCTATAGTCTAGTCTATAGTCTAGTCTATAGTCTAGTCTATAGTCTAGTCTATAGTCTAGTCTATAGTCTAGTCTATAGTCTAGTCTATAGTCTAGTCTATAGTCTAGTCTATAGTCTAGTCTATAGTCTAGTCTATAGTCTAGTCTATAGTCTAGTCTATAGTCTAGTCTATAGTCTAGTCTATAGTCTAGTCTATAGTCTAGTCTATAGTCTAGTCTATAGTCTAGTCTATAGTCTAGTCTATAGTCTAGTCTATAGTCTAGTCTATAGTCTAGTCTATAGTCTAGTTTATAGTCTAGTTTTTAGTCTAGTCTATAGTCTAGTCTATAGTCTAGCCCTTTGCGTGGTTTTGTCGAATATATTCGACATTACAATGGACTCTCTTTTTAAGCATTTTTTGGGTATAATATTTAACTTTAGTTTTAATTTTTTTCTTTTAGATGAAAATGAAGACTTTATTATATTTATAGTTGAAATTTTGAAAGATCTTCCGTATTTTAAAAGTATTTAAAAATCAGATTTTAAGAAAGATTTAAGTAGTCACTTATGACTACTTTTTAAAAAGTGCTTTTTAACAACGTTTAAAAAACAGCTTCATTTAATGCCCAAAAAAATTGTATTTTAGGAGATCGGACTATGCAGATTTAAATTGTATTGTATTGAAAGAAGTTTAAGAAGACATTTTACAAAAAAAAAAAAAAAATTCATAAAAAATATTGGTGGTACTTTTTGGAGAATATATTCGACATTTAACTTTGACCTTCTATAGCTCACTAGGGAAAACTCAATTTCAAAAAATATTATTTTTCCCGGTTTGACCCTGAAAGGGCTAGTCCATAGTCTAGTCTATAGTTTAGTCTATAGTTTAGTCTATAGTTTAGTCTATAGTCTAGTCTATAGTCTAGTCTATAGTCTGGTCTATAGTCTAGTCTATAGTCTAGTCTATAGTCTAGTCTATAGTCTAGTCTATAGTCTAGTCTATAGTCTAGTCTATAGTCTAGTCTATAGTCTAGTCTATAGTCTAGTCTATAGTCTAGTCTAGTCTATAGTCTAGTCTATAGTCTAGTCTATAGTCTAGTCTATAGTCTAGTCTATAGTCTAGTCTATAGTCAAGTCTAGTCTAGTCTATAGTCAACTCTAGTCTAGTCTAGTCTAGTCTAGTCTAAAGTCTATAGTCTATAGTGTATAGTGTATAGTCTATAGTCTATAGTCTATAGTGTATAGTGTATAGTCTATAGTCTATAGTCTATAGTCTATAGTCTATAGTCTATAGTCTATAGTCTATAGTCTATAGTCTATAGTCTAGTCTAGTCTAGTCTAGTCTAGTCTAGTCTAGTGTATAGTCTATAGTCTATAGTCTATAGTCTATAGTCTATAGCCTATAGTCTATAGTCAATAGTCAATAGTCTATAGTCTAGTCTAGTCTAGTCTAGTCTAGTCTAGTCTAGTCTAGTCTAGTCTAGTCTAGTCTAGTCTAGTCTAGTCTAGTCTAGTCTAGTCTAGTCTAGTCTAGTCTATAGTCTAGTCTAGTCTAGTCTAGTCTATAGTCTAGTCTGTAGTGTATTATATAGTCTAGTCTAACCTTTAGTCTAGTCTAGGCTAGTCTATTACTTAACAAAAATTTAACAAAAAATGATAACTACATATTAGTAGCGACAGCTAAAGAAAACTTCTCTAATGTTACAAACAATACCATCAAACCCAAAACAATTCATTTCATAATAAAGTGTTAACAAAATTATGCATACAAATAAAAAATAATCCGTTTGCAACAATACAAAAAACTTACCAACCCATAGTACAACAAATAAACTTATCCACAAAAATGTAATCACTTGCTAAAAGATGAGGAGGAGGAGGACGACAAGGCGTACGATTACCATCATCAGAATCCCAACCCACCAAAATAAAAATTGAAAAATATGTTTGAAATATAAAACGGATGAGTGTAAATAATAAAAAAGAAGCGAATGACAACGAAAAAAATGCAATTATTGTATAACGAGGAAAGAGGGTAGTTTGATTGCATGAATCGTGTGGCATGTTTGAAATCGGGTTACTTCTCAATGGATTCATATTTTCTATATTTTGAATGTTCATTTCACTGCTTGCCGCCAATGTCGTTGTTAGTAATTTCCATACACATCATAAATGTTTTATTATGTAGATTTGTTATTTCTGAATTGAATTCAGACTGATTCTTCCTGTTGGAATGTGTGTGTGTATGTGTGTGGAATTGGTTGGGTTGATATGTCTTTTTTTTTTTGTTGCTACTGTTTTAGTTGTGATGATGATGCTGCCATATTGTTCATTATATTGGTTTGGCATTTCAATGGATTATTTTGTTTTTATTTTATTCTAATCTAAATGCTGTTGTTTTTTTTTTTTGCTATGGCAGTTCCATTTGTAAAGACCACATGACAGATGTTTCTAATCAGTTGTATACACAATATTTGTAGCGTATGTGCGTTTGTTCATTGCATAAGTTTTTTTGTATTTGTTGTTATTCTAGATGTGCTAAACGTCTAAGCTGTAAACAGGCTTTTTATTTCCATTTCGAATAATTTTAAAAGCTTTCAATAATAACTACCAAGATTAATTTGAATCCTTGCAAGGGATTTACAAAAGATTTTATTGTAAAAAAGCTAAAGAGCAATTTGTTAGGCTAAATGTAAAATCTATTACACATATTTTTTAGTGAAAAAATCGAAAATAACAAAAATAATGTATCATAATGCAGATTTTACAATAATGGTTTTAGTTTAGTATATAGTCTATAGTTAAGTCTATAGTCTAGTCAAATCTAGTCTGATCCAGTCTTGGCTAGTCTATTCTACTTTAGTCTAGTCAAGTCTTTAGTCTGGTCAAGTCTATAGTCTAGTCAAGTCTATAGTCTAGTCAAGTCTATAGTCTAGTCAAGTCTATAGTCTAGTCAAGTCTATAGTCTAGTCTAGTCTATAGTCTAGTCTACAGTCTAGTCTATAGTCTAGTCTATAGTCTAGTCTATAGTCTAGCCTATAGTCTGGTCTATAGTCTAGTCTATAGTCTAGTCTATAGTCTAGTCTATAGTCTAGTCTATGGTCTAGTCTATGGTCTAGTCTATAGTCTAGTCTATAGTTTAGTCTATAGCCTAGTCTATAGTCTAGTCTATAGTCTAGTCTATAGTCTAGTCTATAGTCTAGTCTATAGTCTAGTCTATAGTCTAGTCCTAGTCTATAGTCTAGTCTATAGTCTAGTCCTAGTCTATAGTCTAGTCTATAGTCTAGTCTATAGTCTAGTCCTAGTCTATAGTCTAGTCTATAGTCTAGTCTATAGTCTAGTCTATAGTCTAGTCTATAGTCTAGTCTATAGTCTAGTCTATAGTCTAGTCTATAGTCTAGTCTATAGTCTAGTCTATAGTCTAGTCTATAGTCTAGTCTATAGTCTAGTCTATAGTCTAGTCTATAGTCTAGTCTATAGTCTAGTCTATAGCCTAGTCTATAGTCTAGTCTATAGTCTAGTCTATAGTCTAGTCTATAGTTTAGTCAATAGTCTAGTCTATAGTCTAGTCTATAGTCTAGTCTATAGTCTAATCTATAGTCTAGTCTATAGTCTAATCTATAGTCTAGTCTAAAGTCTAGTCTATAGTCTAGTCTATAGTCTAGTCTATAGTCTAGTCTATAGTCTAGTCTATAGTCTAGTCTATAGTCTAGTCTATAGTCTAGTCTATAGTCTAGTCTATAGTCTAGTCTATAGTCTAGTCTATAGTCTAGTCTATAGTCTAGTCTATAGTCTAGTCTATAGTCTAGTCTATAGTCTAGTCTATAGTCTAGTCTATAGTCTAGTCTATAGTCTAGTCTATAGTCTAGTCTATAGTCTAGTCTATAGTCTAGTCTATAGTCTAGTCTATAGTCTAGTCTATAGTCTAGTCTATAGTCTAGTCTATAGTCTAGTCTATAGTCTAGTCTATAGTCTAGTCTATAGTCTAGTCTATAGTCTAGTCTATAGTCTAGTCTATAGTCTAGTCTATAGTCTAGTCTATAGTCTAGTCTATAGTCTAGTCTATAGTCTAGTCTATAGTCTAGTCTATAGTCTAGTCTATAGTCTAGTCTATAGTCTAGTCTAGTCTAGTCTATAGTCTAGTCTATAGTCTAGTCTATAGTCTAGTCTATAGTCTAGTCTATAGTCTAGTCTATAGTCTAGTCTATAGTCTAGTCTATAGTTTAGTCTATAGTCCAGATTTTTTTCGTAGAAAAACAAACATTCTTTATAGTTATACAATAAATCATTTTTGATTAATGAAAAAAAAAAAAAAAAACATTTGCAAAATATTCTAATATTTATGTAGCAAATTAATTTATTGTTTTTCAAACTATTTAGTGGTAACTATTTATCAATTTATCGAATTATTAAAAACCTCAATATAATTTAAAATCCCTCATAATTAAATTTGTCTAAGTGATAAAACTAAAAACAAAAAAGCTTACAAATTAACACATAAATATGGTTAAGTTACACAAATAAATTAGTATATTTTTTTTCAATAAAAACAGTTGTTGAGCTGAATTAAGTTTTTTTTTTCACCAAACAACAAAACTATTATTAAGTGGTTTATAACTTAACAACAAGTACTATTTATTCATAAAATAATTTATGCTCTTTTATATAAAATTTTATTTTTTAAACAAAATTCTAATAAAACCTCAAAAACCACGTAAAAATCATCATTATTGTCATTTGCCAAAAACCACAAAAAATACTAATTATTTCATCTACCGCTCTTCTGGTTTTTTGATATTTTTTATGAAAATTTATTAACAAAAAAAATATGCATGTGAATAAATATCAAAAACAAAAAAATGTTGTTAAACCAAAAGGCACAAAAAAAAGAAATGCTAAAAAAGCCACATTATATTTAGGAAAAAACACATAATTATATACAAACAACGAATAAAAGTTTTGCTTGCGAAAATAACAAGTTGTATAAGGGGACACTAATTGAAGCACATTCAACTAATTTCCTCAGGCTCACAATTGCACTCACTTACTTAGTTTCAGACATACATATACACAAACAAACATTATTTCTCTCTCTCATTTGCTATGCAAACATAAATACACACAATTTATAAAAGGATACACAAATACTAACATGTTTAAAAAGAGTTGAAGCAGCTACTTATATTAAGTTTTTTTTTATTATTCTATGCCACTACTTTTACTTACAACGAAAGTACTTTCATTACACAATTCTTCTGGTGTGCTGATTTCCTTGCTCTGCTGTAATAACAGCAACTATTGCAACAAACTGCAAACTTCTGTTAAATACTAACAACTACTAATATTCTAAATATGTTGTATGTTGCAGTGGGGACGGACAGGGACATTTATAAGTTTGTATATTTACTATGATGACCAGAAAGTAGTAAGTATTTTACAGAAGACACAATGGGACTGGTTATAAATGTTGCCAAAACAACTTGGAGAAAATGCCCACTAGCTAAGTGAAATGTTCAGTAGGTTAATGACTACTACTACTAACTAACTAACTAACTAACTAACTTAACTAACTAACTAACTAACTACTAACTACTAACTACTACTAACTAACTAACTAACTAACTAACTAACTAACTACTAACTAACTAACTAACTAACTACTAACTAACTAACTAACTAACTAACTAACTACTAACTAACTACTAACTAACTAACTAACTAACTACTAACTAACTAACTAACTAACTAACTAACTAAACTAACTAACTAACTAACTAACTAACTAACTAACAACTACTAACTAACTAACTACTAACTAACTAACTAATACTAACTAACTACTAACTAACTAACTAACTAACTAACTAACTAACTAACTAACTAACTAACTAACTACTAACTAACTAACTAACTAACTAAACTAACTAACTAACTAACTAACTAACTAACTAACTAACTAACTAACTACTACTAACGACTAACTAACTACTAACTAACTAACTAACTAACTAACTAACTAACTAACTAACTAACTAACTAACTAACTAACCTACTAACTACTAACTACTAACTAACTAACTAACTAACTAACTAACTAACTAACTAACTAACTACTAACTAACTAAACTAACTAACTAACTAACTAACTAACTAACTAACTAACTAACTACTAACTAACTAACTAACTAACTACTAACTAACTAACTAACTAACTAACTAACTAACTAACTAACTAACTAACTAACTACTAACTAACTACAACTAACTAACTAACTAACTAACTAACTAACTAACTAACTAACTAACTAACTAACTAACTAACTACTAACTAACTAACTAACTAACTAACTAACTAACTAACTAACTAACTAACTAACTAACTAACTACTAACTAACTAACTAACTACTAACTAACTAACTAACTAACTAACTACTAACTAACTAACTAACTAACTAACTAACTAACTACTAACTAACTAACTAACTAACTAACTAACTAACTAACTAACTAACTAACTAACTAACTACTAACTAACTAACTAACTAACTAACTAACTAACTAACTAACTAACTAACTACATAACTAACTAACTAACTGCGCTAAATCCGTATCTGCTGTCTCACAAGTTATAAGTTAAGTTAAAGTTTTCTTGGTGCTGTTATTACGCCTCAAAAAGGGCGAAAAATGGTATCCCAGATGGAGAAATTCTGAGTCCAGATTCGGATTTAGCGTAGCTCGGTCCTTTTGAAAAGTACATACGTATATATTTTGGTATCTGCACTACGAATTTGTCGGCTTATATAATTTTGTGCTTCTAGATTTTGATTTGGGATCACAGTGCATAATCTACGGTCACAACGAATAAAAGGTTTTTTTGCATGCAACATGCTAAAAACAAGTTTTTAACAAAATGAAATGACCAACATGTTGAAAATCAAAATATAACAGTAACAATAACAACAGAAACAACCACACATTAAGTAGCAGGCCAAAAACTGCAACACCAACATTCTGTCTACAATAACACCCAAAAACAACAACAATAAAAAGTGTAAAAAAAATCTTTATTTTCAAACAAAAATCTAATGCGGTTAAAAATAACAAAAACATTTGCTACAACAGCAAAATGACATCAAAAACCAACAATAATAAGCAAAACATATAACGTTATCATTGTCGGCATCAACAGCGCCATCCCTACATGTTTCAAACTTAAAAACAACACAATAACAAAGTTATCAACAACATTATCAGCAACAGTAATGACGTGGCTGGCAATAGAGTATATTTATAAAGGCACAGAATTAAACGACACGTTCTGTATAACCTGAGCAAAGCAGGCAAAACTTAAGCCTTAAAATCTTAAAAAATATATAAATTACAAAAATTTCAATCAATGTCCTTGTATTAAGTATTTTTTTGTTTCTAAGTTTTGCTGGGTTTTTTCCCATATACACTAAGAATATATAGTGTGTGTTTGAGCTGGTGACTTAATTTCAGTCCTTTTAGTCTTTTTAAATGTATGGGTTTTAGTGCAGGCATGTGTGTGTGTGTGTCTATGCGTGCAAGTGCATGTGTTTATCAGAAAATTATAACTTTCGAGCTTTTTAAAGTTAAATGTAGTTTTCAACACAACAACTATTGTTTTAAACAATTTAATTAGTTGCTAAAAACTATTGTTTTTACTAACGTAAATGAACATGTTAAAATTTGTTCTACAAAAATTTTATATATGTATATGCTTACATACATATAAAGAAAAACAAAAATTAAACTAAAAGCATTAAGAGTTCTATATTCGACTGTGTCGAATCTTAAATACCCTTTACCTATAAGCTAGATTTTTATTAAGTCGTCGAATATTATAGAAATTTAGATTTGATATTTTGAACCTTTTTTAATAATTTCCAACCAAGTTAATACATGAATGAATAAAGCGTAATATCTTCATGAATTGTTTGGGGATTTAGCTTATATCTTTTACTGATTTTTAACATGAAACTTCTCGAGAGTATGAGTGTTAGAATTATTAAAGATTTGGATATATATACATATCTGGGGTCTTTAGAAATTTGATTTCAACATACACGTGTACAGACAGACGGACATCGTTAAATGGTTTCTATAAGGACTCGGTATATATATACTTAATAGGGCTACAAAATTATATTGTAGATATTACAAATGGAATGACAACTTTTACATACCCTTATCACGAAGGTGAAGGGTATAATATAACGCTTAGAAGGACAAGTATTAACATTTCCACAAATAAGTTTAGAGGGAAGAAAAGTTTAGAAATTTTTGTTGTTGTTGATTATTTATATAATATTTTTCTAAGAACTAATTTGACATTTTGATACTAAATTGTTGCTATTATAGGAATAAGTAGAATTTGGAAAAAGGAAAGAAATTTTAGTTAATTGTAGTTTAAGGCAAAAAAAGAAAGTTAAATCGATAGAATTAATAGGAAATTGTTAAAGTAACATCAATTAGGAAATTATAGTCGCGTATACCTGAGCTGATAACTGGGATCTGGGGGCCCATTGTAACACCTAACTAATAGTCTCATCTGTTGACTGCAGACTAGGAACTAGTCAATATCCTATAGACTAAACAATTGACAAGTCTAAGGAGTAATCTATCGATTAGTTAGTTGACGGTAGACTAATGAACAGACTAGTCTAGAGACTAGGCTGGTCAATTGATGTCTGTGGACCATAGTACATACATATTATTGCCAGTCTGTAGCCCAGTATATAGAGCAGTCTATAAACTGAATTGAATGAATTAGTATATGGACTAACAGTAGTCTATGGACTAGGAAGTAATTTTAAGTCTTATGGCGCCCATACACAACACCAGCATGCTGGCACAATCAAGTGATTGTACAACGTGTATGGGGTTGTGGTGCGATTGTGCCATCTGATTGTGTGATATCAAAATTAATTTGATATTTTTGTGATTGTGCCAGCATGCTTATACTGTGTATGGGGACCTTTACCACACAAAATTTCTAAAAATGAATATTGTGCAAGCATGCTGGTGTGATATATGGTCCGAACATGAAAACTCAATCAAATTATTGTGTCAGCATGCTGGTTTTGTGTATGGGCCCTTTTAGCTGTGCTTGGTAACAAGAGTTTTGTTTATTAAAAGCATTAGTTTTCACTATGTATAGTGGTGTAGATTATAAAAAGAGAATTATGATCGCTGACCTTAAAAATAAAGGAAAGTTTTTGAAAAGACTAATCTTAAAACCCATCTCATATGTTATCCCAAACAAGTTTGTTTTTCTTTTTTTCTTTTCTATTAATCTAAAACCAGATCACATTTGGCAACTACCATTAAATTAACCAGGATCTGGTTTGTATCAGGCAACATTATTAATGTAATCAGGACCAGGATAATTAATTATATGTTACAATATGATTTATTGAAACCCTTAATGATGTGCCCTACATATTCTTTGTTTGTTATACATTTTATTAATTTAAAGAAAAAAAAAGTTGTTCATAAAATATGTTCACAAAGGTGTTTACATTATTGTTATAATTTCTACCAGCAACAGTAACAGTAGGATTCCGTTGTAAGCTTAAAAAAATGTATGAACAAATTATATTTTATAATTCTGCTTTACTTCCTGCTATAACTAACCCATTATAAAAAGGGTTGACACAGGTTATTTACACATGAATATTTTCCCCTTTTCACAATACATTTTCTTTTCATTTTGTTGATTGAATTCAGAGGGTTGAACGCACAGCACGTACGAAAATTTATTTAACACTCACATTTAAATTGTGCGTAACTTTAAAAAAGTAAACAGTTTTTTTTTATTACAAAATTCTCTTGTTCATTTTTTTTATTGTAACACATTTGTGGTTGTATGAGAATAAATGGGACCTTTCATCGTTTCCTTAAAACTGTTGATTTTAAACATGTATAAATAAATATTAAAAATAATAAATTCTAAAAAAAAACACACACATATACAGAGCAAATCAAATAAACCGAACAAAGATATTTTGAATGAATAGCAAATGATTGAATGTTTGTGTGAAAAACTACTGTTCTCATAAGTAAAAACGATGGAGTGTGACAGATGTTTAACAATTTGTTTGTTAAATTTTTTTCAATGTTGCCAATTTTTATTATATAATAAATTAGCTTTATTGCGATTGTCGAGCAGCATGATCATCATTGAACAATCATGAAAAAAACTACTGCTGCTTTTAGGAATACTTTTTTCAGTGAGTGTTAAGAATGTGAATTTATTATACCATTTGGTTTAAAATTTTGTAAAAAGATTTTTACATATTTTTTAAATAAAGAGATAATAAATTATTGCCGAATCTTAAATACCCTCCACCTTAAACTAATTATATAAATAATTAAATTAAAAGTAAAATTAAACCTTATACATACCTTGAAGTATGCTATAAAATGTAACACACTATTACACAATATGTATGTGACTGAAAAATGCATTTGTATGAGAGATATAAAAAATTGTGGATCGATATTTTCCGATGACAATTTATCCTCCTAGTAAAAACATCAGGCTTGTTATGCACAGACAGACGGATGGGCAGATATAGCTAAATAGTCCAAATTTCACAAGGGCCTAGGATACGTATACTTTATGAAGTTTCTCGGAATTTTTCAAATTTTAGTTCATAAGAGACAAACAGACAGCCACAGACAGACAGACAGACAGACACAGAAAAACACAGACAGACACAGACAGACACAGAAAAACACAGACAGACACAGACAGACACAGACAAACACAGACAGACACGGACAGATACAGACAGACACAGACAGACACAGACAGACACAGACAGACACAGACAGACACAGACAGACACAGACAGACACAGACAGACACAGACAGACATAGACAGACATAGACAGACACAGACAGACACAGACAGACACAGGCAGACACAAACAGACACAGACAGACAGACACACACAGACAGACACAGACAGACAGACAGACAGACAGACACAGACACAGACAGACACAGACAGACACAGACAGACAGAGAGACAGACACAGAGACACCAGACACAGATAGACAGACACAGAGACACCAGACACAGACAGACACATACAGACGCAGACAGACACAGACAGACACAGACACAGACAGATACAGACAGACACAGACAGACACAGACAGACACAGACAGACACAGACAGACACAGACAGACACAGACAGACACAGACAGACACAGACAGACACAGACAGACACATACAGACACAGGCAGACACAGAAAGACACAGAGAGACACAGACAGACACAGACAGACACAAACAGATACAAACAGACACATACAGACGCAGACAGACACAGACAGACACAAACAGACACATACAGACACAGACAGACACAGACAGACACAGACAGACACAGACAGACACAAACAGACACAGACAGACACAGACAGACACAGACAGACACAGACAGACACAGACAGACACAGACAGACACAGACAGACACAGACAGACACAGACAGACACAGACAGACACAGACAGACACAGACAGACACAGACAGACACAGACAGACACAGACAGACACAACAGACACAAACAGACACGGATAGTCGGAAAAAGTTTTTAATTTCTTACCAAATAACATGAAGGGTATATATGATTCGGCGCTGTCATTTAAAACATTCAATTTTCTTCATGAATGAATATGGGCGTTAAATTCTCAAAATTACAATAAAATAATAATTTGCAGCATGCTGAGTGTTGCACGGTAAGAGAGGAATAAAATATCCTTTAGTTAAAAGCCAATAAATACTTTTAATGGAAATGTTATGTAAAATATTTCCACATTTAAACATTAAACAGGAAATATAAAAAATGAATCGTTCTTGTTACTACAAATACAAGATTCATATTAATTTGTATATAATTCCATATTCAACAGAAAACAACAATATATTTCATCAGTTCACAAATAAAGTCAATCAATATTTCTTAGAATAAGTCTCCCAAAACAAAGGACCTTTAATATTTTTTTTTTTTATTTTCCAATTCCCTTCACATATAAATTTTATCTATTTAATTTAGCAATTTAATCAATTTGTTTACTTCAATTGTTTAATGCTCATCTAATATGCTTCTTATTTTTTCCCTCATACAACAATAGCAATAAAAACAAACTCTAAAATCAATAAAACTTAGTTTAACATAAAACATAAATGAAGTAAACTGTCAGCTAAAAACAAAGGTAAAAGAATAAAATAGAAAAGAAAGAAAAAAAAAACACATTGATATAATTTATAAATAAATGATAAAGATAAAAACTAAACAAAAATACATAAACACCATAATGATTGATACAAATGCAAAAACAACAACAGAAAAGAAAACTTAACTTTATAAGTTTTTCTTTTTTTTTTTTTTTTGCTACCATAAGGAAAAACTATACTAAACTGAAGGTTTTTATTTATTTTTTTACGTACGAAAAAAACTCTGTGTTTAAAACTCAAGTATAACAAATTTTTACTAAATGGAAAATAGAAAACTATCATTATTACCAAACCAACAAATTCTAACACACAAATACATAAAATGTAGAAGTTTTAAAGACAGATAGATAAACAGACACATTCTTACATAAACTTTCCTTTTTCACATATATATCTTTGATGGATATAATTTTGTGTAGAAAAAAAAAATATGAAGATTTTTTACTTCTTTACAATTCAAAGGAAATGTTGTCAGTTTTATGTTCTTTATGCTTAACTTTGCTAACATATAAACAAACTCGTAGATACTTTTTTTTGTATATGTATGTGTTTAAATCATATATCAACAACAAAAGCATAAACACAAACAAATAAACTATGACTCCAACCAACTTCCTACAACATGTATTTACTATATACACGACACTATGGGATTATATGGGTTAAAAAATAATTTCCTTAAAGTTTGAAAACAATAGAAAATTGCCATCATCTAGGTATATAAGAACTTTTAAATCAGCTATTGACCTATTCCCCTTCTATTTAATACAACGAAGTTTCTATTTATTCTTTTGCTGGCCTCAGGTCAGATTACCTTAACTTCTGATATATCTTCTTTGTTTTTCGAGATATTATCTGCTCTAGTGAAGTTAACGGATGGACAGACATCGTCAAATCAAATCAGAAAGTGATTTTGGGTCAATTGATGCATCCTCAGGTAGGTGTGGATCCAATGTCATAAACAATATTTACAACGTAGTAACGTCTCAAAAAGTACCAAAAATTACGTATTTTTTTAAATTTCAGGACACGATATCTCAAATCCCAGATGTGTAATAGAAAATCTGAGGTAAAATTCGGATTCAGCGGCTTAATCCTTTAGAAAAGTATAACTTGGTCTTAGGGTTCCAACTTTTTTTAAGTTTGGTCGGCTTGTGTAATTAATAGAGAGGCTGATCTGATGGATTAAATTATGAAAAGTCTAACCCTCCGGAAGATGTACTGGACCAATATGATTTCTTAGAATTTAATTCCAAATGACAATACACATTTTGATATTTTGGTCCCCGTGACTGTATACTGTATCGTCCGAAAATATTTCGGACGATAGAAGTATTGGTGGCGATACGGCTTTGAAATGAAAAATGTTTTTTTGCTAAAATTTTACCCTATCCCAGTAAAAACTTAAGTTACCATGTAAAGGGTTAAAATGCTAAAATTTTCTTACACAATAGCATTTTAAGTCATTATTATAACACGGTGATGTCATTGGAGGCAAGTACTTACCACAAACGATTACAAGTAATTAGAAAAACTAGTCATTGTAAATCGCATGAAAAAAAAACGTAGACAGCTTCTATATCTTCACTAGCAAGCTGACTAATGAATTAGAAAGTAATTATATAACACATTATTAGTAAGACCTTATTAGACTACTTCTATGCAATCCAGACGATAAGCAGTAGTCATTGGAAGGTATGTTGTTAGATAAGTAATTACAGTTAAAAGCCTTTACCTAGTTTTTGCTGGGATATTTATATTTTTGAATTTTAACACAAAATAATTGGAATATATATTTAATTATCATTCCAATAAGACATAAAACTAAAAAATCAGTCAAAAATTGTAAAATTTATTCAAATTTCTCAGATCATTTAGTGTCACAAAATACTTAAATGAGAAATATTTCAAAAAAATAAACACATTCTGGGAAAAATTCTAATAAAACTATGTCATTACATTAAATATATTCGAATTAACTTAAATGTGACTTTTTATCTTCATTAGCTAGTGTAAACCGTTTTGGGGTATAGTCATAAATGGAAACCTCTTTAGACGGCCATTTTAAAACTCCAGTTTCAAACTTTTAACAATTTTCTTAAGCAAATTTTTAAAATTTTTAAAAAATCTCCATTTGACTTATGGACAATAAAGAAAGGAATAAAATAGTACAGAAATTAGGTCGATATCTCCCACAGATTAACGATACCAGCGATTTGAATTTTGAAGATTTCGGAGAACACATTATTTTGTAAAATTTTTGAAAATTGGTCTCAATTCCTTACTGTTAAGCATTTTATATAAAACCTTTTCAGAATATAAAATTCCAGATAATTCGAAATATACATGTGAAGGTTTAGTAAAATCGAATAATGTTAACCCATTAACTGTGAAGGTCAAATTCAAGCTATTCAATATTGGGAAGTTTTCTTAAAATCATAGTCAAATATTATTTTGTTTTCAACTTATTTAAATAAAACTTAGGAAAATATATAAAAAAGACCCGTATTTATGATGATATGGAAAATTGAAATTAACCCTTAAACGTAAATATCTTTTTAATATTATATGAAATGTCCGTTATATATGAACTAAATATTCAATGGCATTTTGCGAGAAAATTGTAGGTGATAGAGAAAAACAGATATCAGATTCAGTTTCTAAAAATACATTAAAATCGGTCGAATTGATTTCAAAAGCTTTTACAAACCTTCATTTCGTTGGTATGTGTATTTATACTTACTCTTCCTTTCAAACTTTAAAGCCCTTTTAAATGATGAAACGATCAGAAAATAAAACTAAATCAATAAAGTATGGTTTTGCTTATAGGTGCAAAAAATGTTCCCAATAGTTCAACTAAAAATCCCACAAACTTTTTTTGTTTTACTTTCCCATTGTGCCTTTGACACACATAAAATCGGTGTATGTGTATGAAAAAAGAATAAAATTATTTGCAACTTTTTTACCTTTTTTACCTATATGTATGTATGTGTGTGTATGGATATCAGACATAACCTAACAAACCCATAGATATACACTAACACATACACACACATAAATATACATCAAAAAACCAAAGAATGGCACTATGACGCCCTTCTTATGTCAAAAACCATTAAAATAATGTTTGTGATATTTTTCTATGAATGATCGAAATTTCGCAAGTTGTTTTTTTTTGCAATGACTTTTTATATAGCAAGTGTTTTTTTTTCTGGTAAATTGTTGTTAGTGCTGGTGTTTGTTTTTCTATAAAAAAATATATTTTATGTTTTTAAACGTTATATGGATGTATGTATGTACATATAAGTAAGTTTATGGAAATATATGTAGGTGTAAGTGTTAGCAAGCTACTATTTATGTATTAGCCAAAGTTTGAATTTAGTACGTTTTTTTGCGCTTTTTGTGGGTGAGTGCAAATGTAAGTGAAAATGTTGAAAAAAAAGTGAGAATGAGACTTGTAAGAGTAAGAGTAGTAATATATATAAACAAGAATATTTGTATGTAAGTAATATTTCATGCATATGAACTACCACTAACAAACCCACAAACACCCTTTCCTACTTTTATATTACACTAGAAACCAAGTATATGTGTGTAGTATAAAGAATCCTTGTAAAAATAGTGTAGTAGTGCCAGTACTCGTACCCATATTATTTAGTGTTGTTGAGTAAATGAATGTTGTTGTGTTGTTGTTATATACATATGTATGTATTTGATTTGATATGTGTTTGTGTATAAGTGTAATAAAGTGATGCATTGTAGCTTACTTTTTGGCGTCTCTCTCAACTAATAAATCACTGTCAAATGTCATTGGCATCACTTTTGTATTAAAGAGCGTGGAAAAGTCGTTTTTAAAAGTTAATGTTGATGCGAGTATAAATATAGTAAAAGTCAAGAAGTAACACAACAACATTTAGAGAAAAAAGCAACAACAACAACAACAACATAAAATATAGGTTTTATGTTATCTTTTGGCATAAACAAAATATTCAAATTCAAAAAAAAAATATTTCTTAACAATACTAAAGTGATACATTTTTAATCAATGTTAATATGTATTAAATTAATTGGCTAGAATCAGGAAAATGTGTTTTAATTTTCTTGTAAAACTTACAACATTTTCTATGGCTATTTATGTATCCTTAACTTAAGTACGTACTTTGTATCACCCTCCCCTTTCCTAAGTTGTAATTACTCCTTTAAACAGCATCTTATTTTAGTTTTATTACCGCTTATCTAATACTTTTATTGTTAGTCTTTTGTGTTAATTACTAATTTACTCACAAATTCATATCATCTCCCCTTAAAGCAAAAAAAACTTTTACATTCACTCTCCTAATCCCCCTCCAGCATAAATGACTCAACACTTTAAGTAAAACCAATAAATAAAACTATCTATAAATAAGTATCTTTTTCTATGTATAAATTACCATCAATGAAACTAATATCTTGAAAAACAATAAAATCAATGACTCCTTGCACGTGCTGGAAGTAGTGGTGAAGTAAGTCAAAAGATTATCATCTAAAATAACTTTGACCCTGGGAACAACCCCTTGTGGCACTAATTCAATAACTGCTAAATGAAAAACTATTGCTACATACAGCAAACTTATTTACACACACAATCACTACAATGCCTTTGAAGTTTTAAGGAAATATTGTTATTGTTATTGGCCGGCCTATTTATGCAACAGTTCTAGCATAATTTATATAAGAATACATAGTTGTGCAAATACCATAGCTAAAAATGAATGTGTTTATCTTTTTTCACAAAATAAATGGACACTTAACAAAGCAGTTTTGCCATTGATAAAAAAGGACTCACCCCAAAAACAAGGATTAGTTGAGAAGGAAGTATAAATAAACATGCAGATAAAAAACAATCGAACTATTGCAAAACTGCATTAATGCCACTAATATACAAAATATTGCACAGTGTGGCAGCAAAAAATTACTCAATGTATCAAGTGGGTTTTATGCGAAAAATAAGCAGAAAGTTCCCTTTTGCAGATTTTTAAATCAATTAGGGCGCTTGCCTCGGTTCCCACCTAAGGCACTGGTGAAGAAGTTGCCACAACAGGCCCGAATAGAGGCCTAGGTGTATTTTTTGGATTTGATGTATATACTCCCCCTTTTCAAACTAAGAACGACCTAGCCTACGACGACGGACCCCGACCTAACTAGAACGAAGAACTAACGAACACAACGAACGAAGCGAACGAACGAACGAAAGAACGAACTAACGAAAGAACAACGAACGAACGAACGAACGAACGAAACGAAACGAACGAACGAACGAACGAACGTAACGAACTACTACTAACTAACTAACTAACTAACTAACTAACTACTAACTAACTAACTAACACTAACTAACTAACTAACTAACTAACTAACTAACTACTAACTAACTAACTAACTACTAACTAACTAACTAACTAACTACCTAACTAACTAACTAACTAACTACTACTAACTAACTACTAACTACTACTACTAACTAACTAACTAACTAACTAACTAACTAACTAACTAACTAACTACTACTAACTAACTAACTAACTACTAACTACTAACTAACTACTAACTACTAACTAACTAACTAACTACTAACTAACTAACTAACTAACTACTAACTCTAACTACTACTAACTAACTAACTAACTAACTACTAACTAACTAACTAACTAACTACTAACTAACTAACACTAACTACTACTAACTAACTAACTAACTAACTAACTAACTAACTACTAACTAACTAACTAACTAACTACTACTAACTACTAACTAACTACTAACTAACTACTAACTAACTAACTAACTAACGAACTAACTAACTAACTAACTACTAACTAACTAACTAACTAACTAACTAACTAACTAACCTAACTAACTAACTAACTAACTAACTAACTAACTAACTAACTAACTAACTAACTAACTTAACTAACTAACTAACTAACTAATCTAACTAACTAACTAACTAACGAAACTAACTAACTAACTAACTAACTAACTAACTAACTAACTAACTAACTAACTAACTAACTAACTAACTAACTAACTAACTAACTAACTAACTAACTAACTAACTAACTAACTAACTAACTACTAAACTAACTAACTAACAACTAACTAACTAACTAACTAACTAACTAACTAACTAACTACTAACTAACTAACTACTTATAAAAAGTTCCATTTTAAAGGTTCTCATTTACTATAGCCTCTAAATGCTTAATTTCATGTTACTAGACAAAAACAACACGAGATTCATAAACCCTTTTGTTGTACCTATTCTTAGAACTCCCTTTGCAAAAAAAAAACAGTTTCCCTCCCTCTTTTTTCTTTCAAAAAAATGCCATCAGCGAACCGTTTTGTTTTTGAGTAGTACAAAAGACAGCAGCAATAGCGAAAATTATGGAAAAATCTACCAACTATTGAGTCGATTTGCTTCTACTCAAGTTGAGTTGATGTTAAAGCATACTTGCCGGCAAGTGTTTGTCAGTGTTTGTAAATATTTGTATTCACGCTTTAACTTTATTTTACACAAATGAGTGTGTGAGTGTGTATTTTTTTCCAAGTTCCGGTTTGACTTTTGTGGGTCATAATTGCAATTTTTCTTCGTCGCGTCACGTCACCTAAACAGTAATTGCATTCTTTTGTGTTCAAACTAAAAAAAAAACTGGAATAAATTCCTTTTGTTTTCTTCTTTTTTTTATTGTTTGCATTTTCCCTTTTTTTTATCTATGTATTTCTGTACATTTTCCTGGGGAGTATATTTCAGTGTGTTTTAGTTGATTATATAGGAAAAGGAGTAGGATAGTGTGCAAGTATGTATGTATGTTTTTAGCTATCATATCTGTGATTTTTTTGGATATAAAAAACGACGAGAGAAAAATTGTGTAGTTTTTTTTAAGTTAAAATAGAGATTTAGAGCGCCCTACACTGGACAATATTGGGGGAATAGTAATCAAAATAGTTTTGTATTAAGTAGTGATTACTAATTTTAAAAATTTATGGCGAATTTTTATAACTGAAACTTAAAAATCTCTTCACATAATGTTTGAATAAGTATTAGTTAACGGTGTAGTCCATAGATTAGTCCATAGACTTATATATTCATAGACTAGAAAATGTTCAATAGACTAGAGAATAGACTAGGCAGTAAACTATTCCATAGACTAGTTAATAGTATTATCCATAAATTAGTCGATAGTTTAGTTCATCGATTATTCAATAATTTAGTACATTCAATTATTTACTTTACAGACTAAATAATTACTAGTCATTAAACTAGACAATAGCTATATAACTTAATCCATGTACTACACAATATATTAGTCAATGAACTACACAATAAAATACATTGACTTTTTATGGATTAGATTTTAGTCTAGTCCATAAACTAGCTTAGTCCATAGACTAGTTAAAAGTCTTGTTCATAGACTAGGCAATAGTCTAGTTCATAGACTTGTCAATAGTCTAGTTCCCTCCAGGAGCATGTTACCTTAATGAGAAACCCCATCTTGGTGTGATTGCAATCCCGATGACCTCTTGTCTGCTGGAACTATAAACTGGTCTTTCCTTGGAATGAGGTCGAACCAGGGAACTACATAATCTGGTACCACGGGAACCGGTAGCCCGCAGGGCAGAGTTTCGGACTTTGTCTGGTCCCGGTTATTGAAGAGGTCCCTTTGGGGTGTACGTGGGGGCGGGAAGAGAGTGTCGATTAAAAGACTGATGCACGGTGAAATATCTATATAATTCTGGATAAGTTCGGAGGAGTGGCTGTGGGACTAGGCGTTGGAAATGAGTTGGTGTTAAGTGTATATGTTACAGGATGAATGTCGGGGTATACGGATCTTACTCGTCGTTGTTCTTCATGGGTGTGTTGAATAAATGAGAAGTGTGCTGGGTTGAATGGTGATGTATGAAGGGTATTTTATACAATTGATGCTATTGAATTTTCCTTCCTTGCCCAGGTATATTCAGGGAAAATCTGTTCAGATGTATCAGATTTACCACAGTATGTTCTCTGTAAGTACGAACAAAGTCCTCGGCTTATTTGATGGATTCGTGTTTCGGTCTACCAAATATGTCTTTAGATACTGTTGCCAATTCAACAGAGATCATCCCATCTGTGTGCATGTAAACGTAAGTGGTGTTTTTTGCATATCGGAAGCTAAGAAACGGCGCAGCAATGGTCAGAGATTAGATAGATCGAGTACTTTTGTATACAAATTGTCACCTGCGTGTAACATACACAAAGAGGCGGTGGAGTAGCTTAACCTGTGGATGAAAACGACGGCCAATACGGCAGGTGTTCACGTCACTTCGACATCTAGTCAATAGTCTAGTATACTACATACATATATACTAGTGAATACTCTAGTCCATAGATTAGTCAATAGTCTAGCCCATATACTAGTCAATAAACTCTCGGACTAGTTGCCCAGGAGCAGAATATTCGAATAAATAAATAAATTATCAATTTCAATAAAAAATCTCCCCTATTGCTTTTCTTTTTTGACAAATTACCTAAAGTAAACGAAAAATTTGTTTGCATAAACTATGTATTGTTCATTTTATGGTCTCATCTTTTCATTTCTATAAAATACGATGAGTGGTAAGTAGCATTTTGTCATGGTCGTCTTGCACCGCCAGAAAAAAAAATAACAAAAACAAAAACTTTTATCTAGATTTTGTGTTTTCATTTATGTGAATTAGTTTTGGTTTCATCTGATTTGAAAATTTTTATTCAAAATATTGTAATTGCCTTTAGGTTGACTCTGGTGTATTTTTTTCCAATTTCTTTTTTTTATTAAGGGTGGTTTTTCTATTTTTTTTTTGCACAACCTCACACATGTATGTATATGAATGGGATGTTAAATTGTCAACGTGATAACTTTTGTAGCAATAACAACAATTACTAAAATAACAACAACTACTACAAATATATTGAAAAAACAATAACAGTAGATAGATAAAAGTACTTTTAAAAATTTTGTCCTTTTTTGTTGTTGTATTTTTATGTTGAACACAGGAACATGTTTCATGTAGTAAATTGACATCATAGATACTTGTAGTCGTTTACAAATAATTGTTGTATTTTGTTGAAACAATTTTTATAAAATACTCTTGCTATTGTATTGTGGTTGATGTTGTAGTAGCTGTTGTTGTTTGTTAACAACATTTATTATTGCCTAATCAAGAGGGTTTCAATAATAACAATTCTATGTCAGTGAATATTTCTATCTAAGGCAAAAGTATCATAGACAGGCTGACTTCCTTTAGATTCCTTAACTTTATTATTTACTTTTTCATATAGTACTTTGTTTTCTTTTAAATTTTAAATTCTTTTTTTTTTTTTTGCCCACAAATAATTTGTGGTCACAGGGAGCTGTTGGGGTGTTTTAATAGACTTTAACATTTTTATGAGCAATTTAAAACTTGTTTGTCATTCCATTTATTCCTGCCAACATTCCTTTAGTATTTTATAATTGTAATATTGGCAATTTACATTTTTAAAAAATTTTATTATTATTTTCAACTTTTTTTTTATTTGTTTGTAATTGTTAATGCTTTTTGTCGTTCTTGTAGGTTATTATTTGGCAAATTGTTTAATATGACTATTACTATTGAAAACAATTTTCAGGATATAATAAATATTTTTATTTTAATTACTTTCGGTTATTTGAAAAATAAATATTCAGATGTGTGTATGTGTGTGTATATGTAAGTATGTCTGTATATTCACATGTACAATTTATGTCAGTAGTTAATTAAATAATGTGTATTGCGAAAAGAATGAAAAAGGACAGGATATTTTTAATGAATTTTTAAAAATTAAAAACATGTAAATTTATATTT
Source organism: Lucilia sericata (assembly GCF_015586225.1). Classification (NCBI taxonomy): domain Eukaryota; kingdom Metazoa; phylum Arthropoda; class Insecta; order Diptera; family Calliphoridae; genus Lucilia; species Lucilia sericata. The sequence goes on along the minus strand of NW_023994696.1, from coordinate 203,625 downwards.
TTTAAGCAAAAAATTAATTAAATTAATTTAAAATTTTTCGAAAATTTAAAAATTTATGGAAAATTTTCTATATAAAGAAAATTTTTCAAAAAGTTTGTATGCAAATAAATTTATGAAAAATTTTCTATAAAAAGGAAATTTATGGAAAATTTTCTATAAAAAGGAAATTTATGGAAAATTTTCTATAAAAAGGAAATTTATGAAAAATTTTCTATAAAAAGAAAATTTATGGAAAATTTTCTATAGAATGAAAATTTATGGAAAATTTTCTATAGAAAGAAAATTTATGGAAAATTTTCTATAGAAAGAAAATTTATGGAAAATTTTCTATAGAAAAAAAATTTATGGAAAATTTTCTATAGAAAAAAAATGTATGGAAAATTTTCTATAAAAAGAAAATTTATGGAAAATTTTCTATACAAAGAAAATTTATGGAAAATTTTCTATACAAAGAAAATTTATGGAAAATTTTCTATAAAAAGAAAATTTATGGAAAATGTTCTATAAAAAGAAAATTTATGGAAAATTTCCTATAAAAAGAAAATTTATGGAAAATTTCCTATAAAAAGAAAATTTATGGAAAATTTCCTATAAAATGAAAATTTATGGAAAATTTCCTATAAAAAGAAAATTTATGGAAAATTTTCTATAAAAAGAAAATTTATGGAAAATTTCCTATAAAAAGAAAATTTATGGAAAATTTCCTTAAAAAGAAAATTTATGGAAAATTTCCTATAAAAAGAAAATTTATGGAAAATTTTCTATAGAAAGAAAATTTATGGACAATTTTCTATGGAAATAAAATTTATGGAAAATCTATATATATAAAAATCAATGTATGTTCGTTTATTTGTTTGTTTGTGCCTTATAGGAGGTTAAACTCCTGAAGCGATCTTCTTGAAATTTTTAGTGTATGTTCCCCTATATCTGGAAGGAACTATAGGCTAGAGTCCTCAAATTTTTTATGGACAATTTTGACATCCATATGATTATTTGGTGAAAAAGTTGGAGGATTAGCAATAGGGGGCGTGGCACCCCCATATATATGTATATATAAATGAATGTGTGTTTGTATGTTTGTTTGGACTTTATAGACATCTAAATTGCTGAACCGAATTTTCTGAAATTTTCACAGTGTCCTCCTGTATGTCTAGAAGGAACTATAGGCTACTTTTTACTTCAAAATTTCAATTGGGCGACGTGCCACGCTTGGCTATAGTAGGCGTGGCAACTTTCATATGAAGACAATCTTAAAAATAAAATATAACAGATAAAGTTCTCAAATTTTGTCGGGACCACTTATTTAAGGAAAAGGGGGGCTGGTACCTCCCATATGAAATAATTAGAAAAAAACCGTATGTCTGGAAAACTATTAGAGAAAAAAATCTTTTGACATCAATATGAAAATTTGGGTAATAAATTGGCGGACTAGAATATTAGAACCTCCAATATGAATTAAATAAAAAATTCATATATCTAAGAAACGATTAGAGCTAGAAAATTTTACATGAAAAACTTTGACATTTATGTGAACATTTAGAGAAAAATGGGCTGACTTTCAATGGGACCTTGGCAACTGGGAAACTAAAAATTTAGCAAAAATTTTCTAACAAAAAAATTAACAAAACTTCCTTTAAAAGAAAAAAACATGTTCCAAATTTTCAATAAATTTTTCCTAAATTTTTTTTAAGAAAACTTTCTTTACTCTTTAATAATGTACATATTTATGTAATCCTTTAATACTTATGTTTGTTTGATTGAATTGTTTATCTTAAAATTTCTTAAACCTTTGACATTACAACTATTTTTAAAAGATTACGATTTCATGCTGTTTAAAGCTTACATTTGTAATTTCTGCTGTTAAATTAGCAGTTTACACCGAAAAAAGGTGAAATGTAAACTTAACACTTAACATAAACTGTTCTGTTTCATTTGCCACTATATTCCTCTCACACTAATGTAATGTAAGCAACATAATGTTAACAATGACATCCTTTTAAAAAACCACAACAACCACTGTTATTAAGGATACTAAATGTTAAATTTCCTTTAGCTAGTCTAAGGATACATTGACGAGAGCTCAGACAGTCAGCATATGTAAGTTAACAGATTACGATTGTTGTTGTCATTAAGGGGGTTGAGAATGTGAAATTGAAACACAATTTATTACAATCGAAGACGGCACTTGTTCAGTTTCGTGTTTATAGTGCGCTCGTATGGATGTGATAAAACGGATAAAACGGGCGCGTTTTGTTTTAACACATACAACGTGAGTGTTTTTTGTGATGTTTTTTGTTTTTTTGGAAGATAAATAAAAAGAAAAAAATTTTAAATTTATCAATGATGAAAGTAGAGGAAATGCAAAGGAAAAATGTTAATACAGCTGAAATGTATGAAAATTTAAAAGGTGTAAAATACCGTTAGAAAAAAGAATTTAAATTTTTTTAAAAAATTATAAAGAAAATTTATAAAAAATAACTAAAAATATTTTAAGAAAAAATAAAATTAAAATAAAAAATATACAAAAATTAAATAAAATTTTTAAAAAAGTATTAATATTAAAAAAATAATAATAAAGTTCAGAAAATCAGTTTAAAAATAAGTCAAAAATATTATAAATAATAGTGTATAACAAAATATTTCAAATTAAAAAAATTTTAAAAAACTAAAGGAATTTCATTGATTTGCTTTAACAGCAAATTAATTACAAATAAAATGGTAATTAACAAATAACAACTTAAATTGTTGAATATATAAATTATTTAAAAATAATGACAAATAATAAAATAATTTCAAAGTTAGTTTTGTTAATTAGACATAAAATTTAAACGGTATAGCATTTAGTTTAAAATGAAATCAAATTATGCCAAAACAAAATATTAAATTACAAAAAATTTTCCCAACAAATTTTTATCAAATATAAAATGTTACAAATTTTTGCATGTTATACTGACATAATAAAGCAGTTCAGTATGCAAGAAGCAATAAAAAAAAATACGAAATCCAATGTATATACAGCCTTTACCTCCTCCCTAGAACTTGTGTACTTGCTGGGATTTTTAGTGCACCATGTTTAACCCATACAGCCATTAGCAAACGGGCTCTAAACTCCCTCTTCGTCCTTGTACATATATTTAGCTTTTCGTAAAGTTACACACACACACACAAAAATATTGTAATTTTATGCTACGAATATAGTAGACAGACAGACTTTTTACAGTTTTAACAGATTTGTACGGAATAAATAAAATTGTGGAAAGAGAATTTTAGATTGAAAGTTGTTAAATTTGCGCGCCGTTTCATAAACAAAATGTATGTAAATTTTGTAGATTACTGCAATAAAGGTTTACACTATTTCCAGAATAAACGAAAAAAAAGGATTTTGTTTCAAAGTTTGCTATTGAAAAGTGTTGTTTTTAAAAAGTTCGTTTAATGGATCTGTTAAAATTTGTGTGAAATAAAGAGATTTTTAATCTTACGGAATCATTCTGATTTTAAGTTTTTTTAATCTTTGCAAATATTTGTGTTTTTACTAAAACTTAGTAATTTGAAATTAAATTTGTTCCCAAAGTAAATTTATTTTCCCTTATTTCGTTTTTGTGCAAATTATAACGGTTTTGTGCAAAATCCATAGATTTTGGAAAGTGATATAATTCTTTAAAATCGCCTGGAAATTATACAAAATAATTCCATTCTATTTCGTAGCATATTTAGTTTAGTTACTGCTTTCTCAAATATACAGCATATTTTTAGGCGCCAAAAATTCTTGTTTGCAAAATAAAATTAAATTAAACATTAAAAATATAAGTTCCTTGATTGAAAAAAAGTTAAAAATAAGTGACAATCATTGTTAAAAATTAAACCAATCTCAATTTTTATATTTAATTAAAAAAAATCTTAAAATATAAAAATTATGATGATTTTTAACATTGAAAGCTGAAAATTGTGTTCTGAAACAAAAATATGCCTCTTGGCTTAAAGATCAAAATTTTATTTAAATAAGCAATAAGTAATTGCTTCATTTGGATCCTAAAAAGGCTATAAATTTTGAAAAATAAAATTTTGAAAAAAAAACATAAAATTTTGAAAAATTTTAAAAATATAAAAAAACAATTGAAAATAAGCTTAAATAACAAAAGCCAATGAAATTTAAAAAATGTCGAAACCCAGAGTCCAAAGTGTTCTTTTTTAAAGGATTAAAAGCAGCACTGAATCCGAATATGGCCTCAGGTTTTCCAGATATCGTGTCATGAAGTTTGATGACATTATAAATTTTATAAATACAGGTATCTTCGCGCTGTTTAAAAGCCTTTAAAATGTTTTTTCTTCTAAATTTTATGACACGATATCTGGAAAATCTGGTGCAATGGATAAATTATGAAATCAGATTCGGATCTAAATCCTAAATGCTTTACTCTTGTCGTCAACAATTGTTTGCCTGTGTAATCTATTCAAATCATACAAAAAATCTTCCAATTTTGGTAATGAGTAAACGAGATAATGTAGTTATTTAATACATTACCTGGTAATGAGTATTCGTTATCAATAATATTATTTAATTATTTGAAAGGGATTTGTAACCAATTATCTAGAGCATTAGTCCAATTATCTTAAGCATCTATCCAAGGTTTGTGAGTCGAATTATAGTTGATATCAGTATTTAAAAAAAAGGTCGATTTATACTTTATAACTTGTTAATAGAGCACTGAGTGAGCGGAAAGACTAATAAACACAAAAAATAACTGTAGAGCCTGGTTTAAGCACAGGTTTAAGTCGGGTAAACACATTTGTAACCAGTTATTTTTTGAACCTCGAACAAAAAATAATTAGTTATTCACCCCAAAAGTAAGCTCCAATATTACTTGCCTGCTTACCGTGTATGTAAAGTTTTTTGTGGGACACCTTAATATCTCGTTAATGAGTACATACGAATCATTATAACAAACATGCATTTGCATTTTTTTGGTTTCCCTGAGAATAACGAAAATTCTAACATGTGCTTCAACAAAGCCAAACATCTACATATTACGGAAATCGAACAAAGTTTGTCTTTGTTAGATCACTTGTTTTATTAAAAGCATCTATTTATTTTATTACCAAAATGTACTGCAAAACTGTTTCCTGTTTGTCCTGTTAAATGATTTAACATAAGAATAAGAATAATTTAACTTTTTTCTAAGAGGACGTATATATCAGTTTATACATGTTTAAAGAATATTTTCTAACGAGTTAAACGATACATCATTTATTAAAATCGGTTGAAAATTATAGAAGTTATAAAGCTTTTTTTACAAGCATATATGTACATTTTTCATATGCATGCTTTACCATGGCATGGTTTTAGGAGCCTAAACCAAAATTTAATTAACAATTAAAGAATGCAGTTTTCAACAAAATTAAATAAGTTCTATAATATTTAAACGATTTAAATCAAATAAAATGTATTGTTTTTAGAAGAAAATTAACTTTTAAAATTATTATGGAGTTATAAGTACTTTGATAGAAAGTTTGTTAATATTTTGATTTAAAAGTCAAAGTTTATTTAAAAGGAAAAAAAAAACAAATTTTAAGATTTTCCGACATCTAATGCAGTCGTAACTTCCCTAGAAAATCTATTTTTTTTTATTTCCCAGCCAAAAAAATGGTTGGAATCCCTGGAAAGGAAACAGTTTGAATAAAATTAAATATTTACAAATGTTGTAGGTTAGGTTGAATGTAGGATGTATACTCGGATGCATCAGATCCCAAGAAATACGCTTAGACCTCTATCGCACCTGTTATGCGCTCATTTACATAAACAAATGGTGGGAAAACGCTTATATAGTGTCATATGAAGCTATTATTGTTCGATGCCCAGGAACTTAGTTTCTATAGGTACAGTGTTCGTGAATAAACAATTTTATGAAATTGCATAGCTCCCGTGATATTTGGAACTAATTTCGACGAAGTTTGGTAATGAAAAATTTCATAAATATTAATATGATTTTTAAGTCGCACTCAAATAAAATAGTTCAAAAATATAATTTTATAATACAATACATGCCAATAACATTTTATCACACACTTAACTTTAATTTCAATTTCTCGGAAAATATGTCTTTAATGAATAATTAAAAATTTAAAATAAATAATAATAAAATGACATCCAAAGTTACAGGCTAAGGTTATACAGCAGTTACCATTTTCAATAACTTTTTCATAAATGCCTAAAAATAGGCTATACATTTAGTAAATACTAAATAATATGTCAACAGATTCTAGGAATATTCACGAACAAAATTATAAATTGCAAATTTTTAATTAATTAAAGACAAATGATTATAACAACAATTAAAGAAAAATATTTTTAAATCTTTCATTTCAATTCATAAACTATTTTTGTTTTGTTAATTATATAGCAGCAATAACAATTTGAAAAAAATCTTTACAATTTATATATGTCCTACTTATTTGCTCTATTATCTAAACAATTTAGGCCAAAACGATATAATACTAATTGTATGTATGTATGTATATATGTATTTATTTTAATGAAACATATACGATGGCTTTAAATTGTCTTAACAAGAAAGAATTTTAATTTAAACGACATCTTAATTGAGTTTTAAAACATTTCATTGACAATTTATTTATTATGGTTTTATAAGAGGAGATTTTCTTAACTAATTAAACTTGCATTTAAATTTTAATGTTGCAATTTTAATATATAAATAAATTTTAAGGCAAAATGTATATAAAATTGAAAATTTATAAGAGTTTAGCAGAACATTAGCATTATGTGGCAGTTGGGGTATTAAAGTATATTAAATAGAAAATCAAACAGATTGATAATGGAAAAGTGATTAGAAGAAAATTTTATCTAAAGATCAAGGGCTTTTGCAGGCATTGAACCCACTACCCTTAAACTGACGGAATATTACTATAACAACTAGCCTACCAGGACCTGTTTGCTAATTTTTAAATAAGTTTTAAAACTTTTAATTAAAAGTGGTTAATTAAAAGTGGCGGCAACCTAAATTTTTACCATACCAAACAAAAAAATTGTAATTTATAGTTTACAATTAATTTAATTAATTTAAATCACACATTCAAATAAATAAATTGTATAACATTTATTATTTACCAAAACAGAATACCTCATTATTATTTTAACTAAATTGTAACACAAATTTATTGCATATTACTAATGACCTTAGACAAAAATTTATAATGCTCATACTGGTTGGTTTTAAATAAATAAAAAAGTATAATTAATAATGAAATAAAATACATAAAAACTACATACACAAATAAATGTTTAAATATAAAACATACATATAATTAATAATAATTTGTTATAACATACAATTAATTAATTTTGAATGTATTCGTGTTAGCTGCCGGCATTTCAGAGTTACAACTAAAAACAAAAATAATAATAATAATAAAATGTAAAACTAAATGAAAACTGATGTTTACTAAGTATGTGAAAATATGGTGGAAACAAAAATGAGCAAAGAATGAACAAAAAAAAAAAAAAAACTAAAAATAACTCATGGATAATCATATAACTATAATATAATGGTGGAAAGCTAAAATGAGATCAGCATTTTAAATTATAAAAAAATAATAATATTAGAAAAATATGAGCTTTACAAAAAAAAAAAAAAAAAAAAAAAAAAAAAAAAAAACACTTAATTAAAAACCAAAAATTAATACTGACATGAGCTAAGTGGTCAAATAAGGCGTTTTTATAAAAACTGAAAAATAGCAAACAGAGAGGAATTTATTTAAATTGCATATAAATGATGAAATATTAGTTTGAATTTTATATTTTAATTTCATAACTTCATCAAAATATTTTTATTTATATTATTCAACTTTGATGCTCAATTTAAAAATTTTTTCTATAGAAGCAAATATATGAGTTTTAAAAATTTTAAAGTATATTTTATAGCAATTTAAATGTTATACTATTAATTAAAATCGGTTCAAAATTTTTTAAGTTATACAACTTTTATTATAGACATAACAATGCTGCATATGCAGCCGAATAGTCAACTGTTAAATTCCACTGCATAGTTTTAGGGGAAGTATAAACATTTTTTTAAAGAAACTTGTTTTAGAAAAATTTTAATATAAACTTGTCAAATGTGGTGAAAATTTAAAGTAAAAATCAAAGTTTCAAAAAATCAAAGAACGAGATTAAATTTGAATTAATTGACTTTTTTATACTTTTCACCTTCACTTTGAAGTGAACCGAGGAACAGTCTCAATCTATTTATATTAATGTACTGAACACGAGATAAATAAAACTACTATTTTTGGAATGGTTCTCAGGTCCTTAGCAGCGATTGAAAATCTGGACTAATTTTTTTTGTAATGGGTCTCAAGAATTACCAAATTTTGAGCTAAATTACGGAAAAAATTATTAAAAAATTTTTTTTACAGTTTTTTGGTCCACAAAATTATTTTTAGTGGATTTGATCGAAGTAGGCGTCAAAATTGTGGTTATTTTTAGTTTAAATATTTAAAAAAAATTGTTTGGCATTTAGTTTAGACCATTTCAGCATCTTTTAGATTATTTGGAATTTATATTTAAAGTTGTTTTGCAGCACTTTAGTGGGGAGGGCATGAATTTCGAAGTGCTTTACGTGAACACATGCCATGTTTGCCTATTTCACGGTGGTCTTTTTCAACCACTGACGACTCACCACCGCCCCATTGTGTTTACGTATATGGATGTGCCGGTCCAATATACGCGCACTTTGCTCAAGTAGTCGAGCTATCTAATCTCTGATCATTGCTGCCCCGTTGCTTAACTTCCGAGATGTAAAACATCATATTCGTTTACAACCACGCAGATGGGATGACCCTGTTATGTCGGTAACAGAGACGTAACCGGTAGACCGAAGTACGAATCCATCAAATAAGCCGAGACTTTTTTCTTACTCACAGTGACACACTGTGGTAATTCTGATATGAACAGAGTTTACTCTGAACATACCTGGACAAGGAAGGAAAATTCAATGGTATCATTTGAATATAATACCTATCATCCATTATCATACAACCCAGCACACTTCTCATTTATCCGACACATTCATAAAAGAAAAACATACAACACATTTATTCAAGGTAAACGGGTGGATGACGCCCGCATACCACACATTCATCCCGTACCATATACAATTAACACCAACTCATTTCCAATGCTTAGTCCCACAGTCACTCCTCTGTGGGGTATCTGTTGCTTCAGCAACAGCACCGAACGTATCCCAAAATATTGACTTTACCTATGCAAGGATAGTGGGGTATGCAAGGATAGTGGGGTATTGGATTTGTGCTGATGTTTAAAACGCATATAATTAATGGTGCTATACCCACCTTAAAGTATACCAATCGGTTCAAAATCATCAGCCATGTCCGTCCGTCTAAGAGGAAGAGAGGGCGGATATGAGTTGATGTTTGTAACGCATATAATTAATGGAGCTATACCCACCTTAAAGTATACCAATCGGCTCAAAATCATCCATCCGATTGTGGTTGATGTCAGTCTATTATTTCACCTAGTTCCCATACAACCGGACCTCCTAAATTGGACTTTGGAGCAAAATATATACTAAATAGGTCGGGCCATGCCCGACTATACTTTTTTGCTTGTTGAACATAATTCGCTGAGATCAAGAATTTCAATCACTGATAGGGAACCTAAAAAAGGAATAAAATCTAAAAAATATCCAACATTAACCCCACTCAACCAATCAGGGGACTTTTTCCATTTACTGTACAAAAAACGTTCAGTTATGGAGAAAAACTTTGTGCTTTGTGGTTGGAAATCGATAAACTCAGGAACAAGGACACCTACAAATATGTATTCCAGGGATCGTGAGATGTTTTCCTGTAAAGTTTATCCGATTGAGGGTGTTGAATTTAAGCGATATTTTGATTTTAACATGGAGAAAAATATACAACAATATTATGACCTTTAACGCGGCCCAGGTTCAGCTAGAGTCAGAGTGTCTGAAAATAACATTCCCTCTTTGCAAGAAGTAACCATATTAACTTTGGGAAACAGTGTTGCAAGTTACTTGCAACTTGCAATATTAACATATACAAAGAGCAATTCACAAAGTGTACATATGCTAAAAAGAATAACAAGTAATACCACGACCTACAACTGAGAGTTAATATAGTGATTTTCACTTTTTGCCGTCTGCTAAAGTTCTTTTTCGTTTTAGTTTTTTTTCACTTTTTCAAAAAAATAAAACAACTTTTTTTCTTTCATTACATCCGTTTGTAAATTATGCGGGAAAATTTAATTTGTGCTCTGTTTCCTCTATAACTAGATTGTGTTTTTTTTTTTTTTAGAGACGCTCAGTGTAAAAAAAGACAAGAATTAAATTTTTATATACAATTTTCTTGTTACATACTAGTGTATAAGGAAAACAAAAATAACGCAAACATTTAACATAAAATTTTCACATCAAAAATGTTGATTTCGCTCTAAACTGAAATTAAAAAGTGGAAATAAAAAAAATAAAGTGGAAACTAATTTGAGTGGATGTTTAATAGTGAAGTGTTTACAAAATAAATTAATTAGTTTATTATAACAGCCAGCAAGATAAAAATGCTTAAATTTGTATTTTAACAACTGTTATAAATACATAGTAAATGTGATAAGCAAACAAATAAAATAAGGAACTACTAAATGAAAGAAATTAAAAAAAAATTGGTATACACTTCCGCTGTTTTAAATTCATTAGAAAGGAAGTTTAATTTCAACTACCACATCTTGAAAAGTTATTATTTTAGAACTTTTATTAAATGTTATCTGTGTTTTGTAGTTGTTTTTATCACAAAGACTTTAATATTTTGCTTGACAAATTGCTTTCCTTTTTCTTTAAATCACTCATCATCACAGCAGGAAATTAACAATTTTCAAAACTTGACTTATTTATTTAAATTGTTAATGACAGACGGAAGGCCAAAGGGATAGATAAACAGTTGTTTGGAATAAGTTTTAAATGTATATTTAAATTTTAAAGTGTGTGTTGTAAAATTAACAAATGTTTATTGATTTTTTTGTGTGTGTTAAATATAAGAATGATCTATTTTATGATGGACATTACGGATTATTTATTTACAGCTATTACAAAAGAAATCTGTTTAAGTTTAATTAAATCAAAAAGCGGAAGTGAACAAAATTTTTAATTAAAAGCTGTAACTCAAGACAAAGTAGCAAGTGTATTGTAGCAAATTTAGCTTAAAATAGAAAACAATATTTCTTTTAAGAGAAATATATAAATGAGAATATTAAAGCTCAGTTGCCAAAGGTATTAATGATGTATTAATATTACATAGAAAACTTCTCAACAGTATGTGTGATAGAATTATTGAAAATTTAGATCCGAAAGATATCTGGGGTTTTCATCAATTGTTTTCAATAGACAGACAGACAGACAGACAGACATGCAGGCAGACAGACAGACAGACAGACAGACAGACAGACAGACAGACAGACAGACAGACAGACAGACAGACAGACAGATAGACAGACAGACAGACAGACAGACAGACAGACAGACAAACAGACAGACAGGCTGACAATAAAAACAAAAAGAAAACGAATTCTTGGAATATTCTCGAATAAGAGAAAATATTACATTTTGTTGACCAAAAAAGTTAAGTTATTTAGAATAAATACGGAAATATTTGTAAGTTGTCTATTACAGACCAACAAAGTTTATACTTTCCTAAAGGATCGAAAACCCGATGTGTTGGAAAAATTCTTAAAAAAATACTTTGGTCTCTGGTTTTCCAATTTTTCAAATTTTGTTACACTGTGTTAAGTTGTGTAATTTGTTTGTCAATATTGCTGCTCTAGTTGTAACACAAACTTATCGATTTTACTTTTGATAAATATTACATAAACACAACTATTTCCGTAATAGCCTGAAAGTATGCTATTTTTGTGTTTATAATTATGATAAACAAATTCTTAGAATATTCTCGAACAGAAGTAGATTTTATGTTATAATACTTCCTCCTTTTGTTTTTCTACAACTATATTATTATTTTTCTTATTTATCTTTATTGATAACTAACAAAAACAATTGCTATTGATTTAACTAATTGAAAATAAAAAAAAAAAGAGAAAAATCTTTTATTTTCTTTTATCTTGATACACTAATATTGCCTAAAAACATTTAGTTACACAAACATATTTTTCTTTTCTTATTCTTACAAACTATTTTTGCTTTTATCTTTTAATTTTCTTGAAAGGCAAAAAAAATATGATTTCAAATAATTGTACTAATTAAAAATCTGTCTTTAGTATCAATCATCTTTTCAACAAATTAATATCCTTAAGCGTTTGCTTTTGCAATTCTCCTACTCAACAATAAACTAAACTATTTTTGTGAATTGCAATCTTGGCCTTATTATTGTTGTTATTGCAACATGCAACAAACTTTCTTTCAAAAAGTTTTTTACCACACAAATAAAGTTTATTATTTTTTTTTTCGTTTCTGTCCTTATTTATGTTCTGAAAATATGATTATGTAGGGGAGTGGATAAGGGTAAAGGGTCTGCGATTGGAAGAAAACTTGTTTAGCAATTTTACTTTAATCGATATTCTTAACAAATACTCAAATCAAATTATATTATAAATATAAAGGTAAACATATACAGACACTTATACACCTAAAGTTTATTTACGTGTTTCGTTGGATACCCCGTAATTTTGAAAAAGATCTGGCGTCACCCACTTTAGTCCGCAAGTCTTCGGATGATATTATAATCATCAATTTAGTTTTATTTGGTTCTATAATTTAGAAAGTAGTATCTACCAAAAGTAACTAATTGGAAAGCTAATTGTAAATCAAGTCAAGAAGTTTTATAGCAAATTCCAAACTGCAGGGTAGAAATGAATAAGTATACGTTAGTACTACCCTACAAACATTTTCTATTGCGGAAGTTACCCGTGTGAAACTTCCAAACGTGCTGAAAGCTCGCTAGCGATGTTGCGGAAGTATAAGAATTCTTGTCACCAGTCGGGAAGAACTGATGCCGAGCTGGGGAACGTCTAAGAGTAACGTGGAAAATACTTCTGGAAGACCCGCAGAAGAAACTTCTGGATGACTCTTGGAAGTAAGGTATTACCAAAGACTCTTCTAGATGTGACTAGGAAGTCACTTCTTGAAGTGACTACCTAGTATCATCTAGAAGTGTTCCTATCTTATCTTCTAGTAGATGAGTTTTCTCTTCTTCTAGAAGATGAGTATTATCGTCTTCTAGAAGATGAATTTTCTCTTCTCCTATTTGTATACTCACCAAAATAAAATCTATAAAAATAAATCTAAATAAAATGAAATTTTATAGTTTTTATTGAAATAATTGAAATTAAAATAGTAGAAAAAATAATTGATTTAACAACTAATCTAAAAAAAGTAATATATGTACATTAGACGGGCTCACAAAAAATGGTGCTTGAGTTACCCCCCTCAAAATATTCGCTGTTATGTAATATGATGATTCTTCATGTTAAATTCAATATTTTACCCAGCTTCAAAAAATCTTTGTTATGTTTAATAATGGTTCCCAAAATATTTCTAGTCTATCGATGGCCGTTCGTGAGCTGAACCGGTTACAAAAAAGTCCCTTTTTAGTTATTTTGTTTTAAATTATACAGCAGTTCTTAATCAATATATACAGTATGAGGTATCATTTGAAAGGTTTTTTGAAGTCTAGTGCTGCGCAAAATTGTACATACATTTTATTTTTTCTTAGTGAAAAACCTAACAATTTTAAATATTTTGGAATATGACAATTATAAGCAGACGGTTATTTATGATTAATACATCATAGGACGCGGCTTTTAAATACCTTTAAAACGATACCCCGTATTGGATATTTTGTTGCAAAACAAACAAAAATTAAAAAAAAATAATTCCAATTTGGTCCAGCTCACGAACGGTCATCGCTAGACTTAAAATATTTTGGGAATTTTGAGAGGGGTAACAAAAACATGTTTTTGCTTTCCATACAGAGTGAGCCGGTCTAATGTACATATGTATCAAAAATTTAGAATTATTACCTTATAATAATTTTCAGGAAATCTGTATTAATATTCCAACTGTTGACTGGTATACTTCCAAAAATTGTAAAACGTTGGACTCTAAAATATTTTTGTAGTTCTTCATAAATTTTGTGATCAATCCATCAAATTATAAGAGTTATATTTTGGAACACATTAATCCTTCAATGAAATAAACAAAAATAATGTTATAATTAATAAAAAGTACTTATGTATATTAAGTACTTTTGTATTTGTTGAAATTACCTGTTACACTTTAGGAAGCAATAAAAATAGGATTCTCTTATGATCAATACATTTCACACCAAAGTTTAAACGGTCAGATCCATTTTTTACATTTTCTGCAAATAATCGACATTTTTAATGGAACCGCGTGATGAAATAAGACATATATAACTTACCAGATCCCTTTTTTATATTTTAATTCAGTTAGAAGTATTTTAAAAGGGGTACAATATTAGCTACTGCTTTCTAAAAATAATTAAAAATTAATTAATTAATTTATTTATTGTTTTGAATCAATAAAAACATTACCTTTCGTGAACATTTTTTAAATAACTTGGAACTAAACCGTCTATAAAGATCTGAAATTACTAAGTCATGGATTATTTTTAAAATTATTTACAATCACTAACGATAGAAACACCTTAACGACCCTAAACAGGATATTGCTTTTGACACCAACACTGCAATACTATTTTTTGTTTGCTTTCTTCAATTAAGGAGTTATACACGTTCAAAAACTGTCTACTTAGGTTCAATATATTGGGAATGGCATGTTCAATATTAATAATATTAGTATCATATAAAGGTCATAGAAAGACCTGGTGTTAATAACTAAAAAAGTACCTATAATTAAAATAATTAAATCCAAAGCTATATGAAAATTAATAGAATTGTATTTATTTGAAAAAGGTGGTTTTAAAAATATCTGATTTTAATATTAAATATCTTATATAGGCAATTTCGTGTCGAGTGACCCAAGTCAAAAAATAATTTATGTATGTATAAAACAGTAGTATTAATTTGAATATAATGATTCCAGCTAGCCTTTAAATACTTAAGTAAAATTTTAATGTATTTTTTTTTTGTTACGATAATGAAATACAAATAAAATTTTAGCTCAAAGTGATCATACGTAATCTAGAAACAGGACCTAAACGCGCAAATAGTTTAAAAAATATTGAAAGATAAGATTTAACTCAAATAAATCTAAATAGGTTAAACATATTAGAACTTCGTTTAAAAATTATGGAAATGGAAGCCGTTTAGAGTTGTTAACTTATTCCTAAAATAGTATTTTAATGTAAAATATGACAACTTACTTTTTAATTTTATTTATATAATCCTTGAAGATAATTACTTTTTGGTATATATTTAATAAACTTCACCAATTAACAAAACCTTCTTAAATGTTTATTAACAGTTGACTTTTAACACAACACTATCATATTGTTTTTTATTACTTAAGATTCACAATATATTAATTACACTATTTTTCTATGAATATTATGAATATTATTCAATAACTCATTTAAGTTTTACAATGAATAATTAAAACTGAACATGACTGGACAAAACACAAAACATCACTGAACTTAGCAAAATTTCTGCATTATTTATTTTTATTTTTTCGCGTTCAGGCTAAAAATGGAGTATTTATATTTTTTTGTTTTTGTACTCTTCTTACTATCATCCGGAAGTAACCTAAAAGTATACTTCCAGACGGCGAAAACTAGTAATCAATGTATTTTGTTTTTGTAAAATGTGTGCTCTCGTCTGACAATCGTACAGAAGTGACTACAATCCACACTTCCAGATGAATAAAATACAATATTAATGTGAACACTCTTCAAACTGTCTTCCAGAAGTGACATAAACATACAAATCAAGAAGGTACAAATTAGGAAACAATGTATTTTGTTATTGTAAAATGTGTGTTCTCACCCAACTCTCATACTGAAGTCACTAAAACATATACTTCCAGATGAAAAAAATTCAACAGTCATGGTTTTTTGTTTAAGCAAAATGGATGCACTCTTCTAACTATCATCCGGAAGTAACTTAAAAATATATTTCTAGAAGACGAAAATTCGAAATCAATGTATTTTGTTTTTGTAAAATGTGCGTTCTCGTCTGACAATCGTCCAGAAGAGTTTCTGACGTGGCGTCTGGGATGATGCGCAATGGTTTTGTCTTCTAAATGTTTGAAGGGTAGACTCCCCAACAAGCAAATAAAACTAAACTTTTATAACAAATTTTTGCTAACTTCATGCCAATAACACGCTGTCTACTATTTGTAAGGGAGGGGAAAGAAGTAAGTTCTCAACAAATATATCTTAATTCTGAAAATTTGTAGAACAACAATAATTATAAGAAACAAATTAATTATATAACATTTCGCTCGATATAATCAAAGAACAGCCTGAAAGTATGCTTCTATTTTTTTTGCATGTTTTTGGAATATTCTCGAACAACTTCATATTTTTATACCCACCATCAAAAAAAGATGGGGGTATATTGATTTTCGAAATATTGATCATAGACCCACAAAAGTATATATATTATGGGTTCTTATTAAATTCGACGATCTAGCCATGTCTGTCCTTGAGTCCGTCCGTCTGTTGCAAATATTTCAAAATATTGAAAATATTTCAAATATTTCTTATAGATAAGGTTTGTTTGGTACTGAAAATGGACAATATCGGTCCACGTTATTGCGTAGCCCCCATACAAGTGACCCCCCGAAAAACTGCTTTAACAGTCATAACTGTTTTAAAAATGCGAGTATAGCGATGAAATTCGACTTATATTAGTTTCATATTAGCCAAATTCCCTCTACCAAATTTTATGAGGATCGGTCCATATATGACCCCACCCCTCATATAGGGTCCCCTCCAAAAACTGACTTAAACTTCCATTACTGGCTTAGAAATACGAGTCTAGCGCTGAAATGCGATAGTAAGTTTCTCACTATCAAAAATCTATCGAATTTTATGAAGATCGGTCCATAATTTACCCAACCTCCCATATAAGGTCCCCTTCAGAAAATTACTTTAACACTCATTACTGCCTTAACAATAAGAGTATAGCGATGAGTTAAAATTTCTCTATCAAATTTAATGAGGAAAGGTCCACAATTGACTCTACACCCCATATAAGGTCCCCCTCAGAAAATGAATAGGAGTATAGTGCTGAAAGTAGACATAAGTAAGTTTTTTATACTCGCATTCTTATGGCCTAAGAATGCGAGTATAGCTATGAAATTCGATATACAGAAGTAAGTTTCTTACAAGCCAAAATCTCTCTATGGAATTTTATAATTGACTCTGATTGACCGCCCATATATGTATGTTCCTGGTTTAAAAGTTGGATAAAAATATTTTATTTTAAAAAGTTAATATTTTGTTAATCCGAAAGAGATGACTTAAGCTCTATTTCAAATATATTTATAAGGAAGCATAGGGTTTGATGGTGGGTATATGAGATTCGGAATAGACGAATATAACACTCTTACTTGTTAACTTTAATATTTTTCCATAATCAACTCATAATATGAAATATTTATTTATATTAAATATAAACTTCTCTTACCCAATTTTATAGTAAACTATCTCAAGTATCAGACAACAACAAATAACCACAACAAAAAAAAAAAAGAATCTTATACCTACCACAAACTTAAAATACTTGTCTCGGGAATCGTGCTCATATTGAAAAGAAAAAAAACGAATCTTTAAGAAACCCTTTTCCTTGTGTGGTACGAGTAATAGTTAAAGCTATAAAAAAATATATATTTGCATGATTTTCTTAACATTTCGTAGTATAAACACATATACATTGTACATATGTATGTATGTAGGTATATGTTACACAATTTAAGTTAGCTTCTCAACGAAGAATATTATATTGATGAAAGATTTTTTATTTCCTGTTACAAAAGTCACGTGCACAATAGCAACATATACACATGAATACTGCAGAGAAAATCCCAACGACAAACAGCAATCAATTTAGCCAGCAGCTAGGAAAACCAGTACTATAGTCAAACCATATCAAAGGAAAAAAGACATCAACAAAAATTGTAGTAGAAAGTTATAGGCAATATGTAAGAGTTTAGGTAAATTGCATGAAAATCATAAGGTCTATAAGTAATATTATACATGTTTTTCTTAACTATTTTATTTGCCATTAAAATTGTTAAAATATTAGTATACTTTACCTATGTTAGGAGTGCGGCTGTTCATATTGATGGCATATGTGTTTGTGTTAACAGGAAATTACTAAGAATACCGGAAATACTTAGGAAAAAAATGTATATAAATGAACAGTTTTGTTGTATTTGTTATTATAATTATTGCGGGCGTTTTCTGATTAATTAATTATATAATTTAGATTTTGATTTTTTTTCGAAATTTAATACCTAACACTTGAGAGAATTTTAGATGATTTTTGAAAGCATTAAAGGAAAAAATGACTTGTACAAGCAGAGAATATATAGCTAATAACATAACAATTGATCATTTTAAACAAATTTGTTTGCAAATGAGTTCTCGATGATTGAAATAAGTCTCCTAAAGTTTACAACAGAATAAGTTCTCAGAACTATAATGAAATAAGTTCTAAATGTAGTTTCTGGAACTTTAAGTTCTTAGATTATATTCTACTTTCTCCGTTGTGGTTTCTACTGAACGATATTCGTTACATAAGTACATTTATTACTCTTAATATATTCATATTTACTCCCAAGTAAAATAACCATGAAATTTGTTGAAGGGCCACCATAGTCTTGGTCGTCAAAAACCCATCCTGCTGAATGCATTCAATATGTTTGACGAAATGTCAAATGAAACCAGGCATTACATTTGAAGTAATTGTAATTAAAGATTCCCCAATTTCAATTACTTGTAATTGAAGTTTATCCAATTACAATTATTTATAATTGTAATTGAAGTTTCGCCAATTACAATTACTTTTAATTGTTATTGAAGAAATTCCAGTTACAATTACTTGTAATTGTAAATTTTGTTCCTTCCTTATGTAAGTTTGTAATTAGTAATACCTAAATTACAATTACAAGTAATTTTAATTGGAAACTTCAATTGCAATTACAAGTAATTGTAATTGGCAAAACTTCAATTACAATTACAAATAATTGTAATTTGTTATTTATCAATTACACATTACAAGTAATTGTAATTGACCATGTAGTGAATTTCTTTGTGTAATCATTACCCCACATGCTTATAATTTCCATACATGATAAAGAAAATGTAGTAGAATCGCGAAAATTCTTGACTTATTTAAGTAGCCAATATTCAGACCTCAAGATTAGATCGATTAAAATCGGTAGAATGCTCTCTTCAAGATGTATTTTTAATATAATTTTATATAATAAGAATTTATCAGAAAATTTTATCAAATTAATAATATTTTTTTCGAGATTATAAGAATTTTTCCTACTATTTAAAAACTTTTGAAAAACCGTTGCCTACTTTCAGGCATTATTATGAAATAATATTTGTTGCATTCGTTGAGAAATGTGTCAATGGCCCACACTTGGAGTTTTGAATTTGATTTCTGTAACAGACTTTGTTGAGACTAAAAGTTTTAGCACTTTGCTCATTTAACCATTAAAATCCAAATGATAAGTATGAACACTACGTTTTCGTTTTTTTTTTTTTCGAGAATATTCCAAGAATTCTATTACAGTTTACAATATTTGTAACTATACAAAAAAGTGTTCTCTACTTTTAGGCAATAAAAGAAAATTACAAATTGCTTTCTTTGAAATTCTGTAAAAAACTTAAATGGATAAGAAACGTATCGTTAGCTCAATCAATCTGTAATTGTGAGAACAATTCTGGTTTAAAGATTTAGCGGTTTAAATAGGAAACTTTTCGAAAGGATGTTTGTCAAAATTATTGAACAGTTGGATCCCGAAGAAATCTGGGGTCTTCATAAAATAGATTTCAACAGATAGACGGACAGACAGACAGACGGACAGATAGACAGACAGACAGACAGACGGACATGACCTTTTATACCCTTCTCACGAAAAATATGAAAATATGACCTAAAATTGATATTTTGGTTCTGAACAAAATAAAATATTTAGTTGTAAATATTGACAATGCGCAAAAATAATATAATCTTAAGCTTATTACTACAAATGTTTAACGAAACAAGTCTCTCTTATTATTTAACAGCTGGTAAGTACATTTCAACAGAAATCTTTCCAGCAATCCGAAACAAAATTTCAATTAATTCACTTGATTAATCACATACAGACCAATCCAATTCAATTTATTTTTGCTACAAATTTTGTTTTTAAAGCTCACAAAAGCAATTAAAAACTTCACAAATCTTTGGTTTTTTGTTTCTAGAAACATTTAGCACATTGGGTATGTTCAGCCAATGGTATTTTTTTTCAGACATTTTATTTTACATTTTTGCTATGTATTGGCCAATTCACCAAAATAAAAACTGAAAAATTTAAGAATTGAAACTAGTTGTTGTTTTTTTTGTTTTGCAAAAAGAAGGAAAAAATAAGGAAATTGTTGAAAAAAAAAACTTATGTGCAAACACGAAAGCATGCACAACTTCTTCAAAGAAAACCAACTAGTAAACAACAAATACATATACAAGAAAAATGTATCTATGAATAAGGAGTAGAAAAACCAAATAGTTAAAACTAAGAGGGTTTGAGGGTTTGCATTAGGGATGCCAAACGGGAATTCCCGATTCCCGAAAATCCCGGGATTTTCGGGATTTGAAAGTACCGAAAACCGGGATTTTAAAAAATGAAATCCCGGGAAATTTCGGGATTTTAAAATCCCGAATTTTTAAGTATTTTCCCGCTATTTTATACATTATAAAGTACTAAATAAGAGAATTTAAAAAGTTTTTGGACTTAAGATGACTCTACTAACTTACAAGCTGAAATATCAAAAAAAAAGTAAGAGTGCTATATTCGGCTATAAAAGTTTCTTAGCTTTTGGCGAGTAAGAAACTTACTTATCTCAAATTTCATCTCTACACTCGTACTTGTAAGCCAGTAATGAGCGTTAAAGTATTTATCTGGGTGGGACCTTATGTAGGGGTAGGGTCAATTATGGACCGAAACACATAAAACTTGGTAGAGAGATTTTGACTCGCATGAAACATATGTGTATCGAATTTCATCGCTATACTCGTATTTTTAAGCCAGTATCGGATATATAAAAATAACAAGTACGAAATTATAGGCGGGCGAGGCCGACCATATAACCCCAGTTATGAGAGTAAAATGTAATTTAGTTTTCATTATAAAAGTATACCTCGCCTCCGATATATTCTAGCACTTTATTGTTAAAAAACTATTTTTCTGAAATATGCTTGGGGAAGGACGCCATCATATGAGTCGATCCTCATAAAATTTGGAGGGCGAATTTAAGGTTACATAAAATGTTTTATGCTGAATTTCATTGCGACAGTTCTCTTTTTAAGCGAATTGTGGACACTAATTCTTTTTTAAAGCTGTGTTTTGTATGGGGGCTCGGATCAAAAGCCCGATCATTTCAAATTTCATCAGCGTATTTTAGGACAGTATAAAACAAAAGCACTACTCCGGAGAAACCCAATATACCATCCTTACTAAGGGTATAAAAAGGGTAATAAATAGGCATTGATACTATCGGATATCTATAATGGAAGTCAACCTGTCAATAAGATGGCGAGAAGATAATTCCCTTGGTTAGTGAACACGGGATATAAGGTGGAGGAGATATAGGTGCAGTACAGGTGCTCTATGTAGCCTCGTATGGATCCCCATTACACATACTATTTAAATATTATATGGAAACCATTGTAAATTTGGATATCATGGGTATTATTTCAGGTTTTTTTTCTACTATTCAGTGCCTGGGATGGAAAGATTTTTATTCTAAGTATGTACTTTGAATTAATTTGTTTTTCTTTTCACAAAATGCTTATTGGAAACTAAACACCTACTAAGAGTATTCATATTGCAATATGAAATAAAACATTTTATTTTTGTCGGTAAATTATTAAGATTTTTTTAATTTTTTTTATATTTTTCGGGATTTAGAAATCCCGAAAATCCCGGGATCCCGATATCGGGATTCCGGGATTTATTTAAAAATCCCGAATCCCGGGATTTCTAAAAACCAGTCCCGATTGGCATCCCTAGTTTGCATGAATAAATAAGATTCAATGAATAACTGGGTTATAAATACTAAAATACAGGGTAACGAATTAAAAAAAACCCTCAAAATCATTTCAAACAATTTACATTTTTACACCTAAAACAAAAGAATTTCTTTTGTTAAATTGCTGTGTGTGAAAGAAAACGTAATAAAATTTAAACTTTTTTAAGATTTTGGTTTTGAGAAATAAAAAAAAAATAAATAAAAATACTTTAAAAACAGTTTCAAGTATTTTTAAGTCTTTGTGCTACTTTATGTGGTGCTGTTTTAGGTGAATTTGATTTTTTTTCATTGCTGGCTGCACAAATAACAACAAATAAGTATATAAGAGAAAAATACCAAAAAAAATCTTACCCAGTGTTTCTTTCTAAGAAAAAAGGTGCTGTCCTTAAATACACCTTGCTGCACACAACTACAGAGTGAAATAAACAAACCAAACAAATTTCCATGTATTCAAGCATGTGAATTATATAGTAGTACATATACGTATACATATGTATATAGTTCTCTTTCATTTTTTTCTATATTTTCTTATAGTTTTCAACTAGGAAAAAAGTTATTTAAATAAAATTATAAATGCAATGATGTGTGAAACGTGTAACAAACAAAGTGTCGCATAATAATAAGAAGTAAACAAGTTTCAGTTTTCTTTTGTTTTTAGTTTCAACAAAATGTTGCAAAAGATTTATTTTTAAAATTTTTTTCTTTTAGTTTTTTTTATAATCTCCTACAGTTTTCACTTTGAATTTGAGTTGATATGGAATAGATTTATTGTGTTTTTATATACATATGGGTCGAGGTTAGACTAAACTAACTACTTATAACCTATACCAGTATCTCTTTAAAACCCGTAGGCTTTTACTCTGGCCGATATCCGTACTGATATCGTGAGTTCGATACCCACCAGAGACTCCTGTACAGGAGCGCACAACATGTCCCATAGTGCACTAAGTGTATTTGGTCGAATCTGACGTAAACTTTATCCTCCTCAAGAACTATTTCTTTAGTCTTTTTTATGAAAAAAATCTAAATATTCGAATAAATTAAATATTTGCCAAAACTTATTCAAATATTTACTACTTGTAGCGTACCACCAGAATAGTGTGTTTATGCCAAACTTCTCATTAGACTCATAAAACTTCATTTCACAAAACTATTTTAGTTTGTGGTTTGTTTTTCATACTAAAATTGGTATTTGAAACAATTGTTAGAATTTTTTTTTTTCTAAGTACTATTGTCGAATTCCCTCATCTTGCTATTATTATAAATGAACAAAAAAAATTATATAATAAAAAAAAAAAAAACAAAAATATTAGATTTATTTTGCCACAACCACTTTACTACTACACAAACCAAAAAAAAATATAAATATAAACTATTATTATTTTTGTAATGTTTTAGAAGCCAAATGGATTAACGCAGTAAGAGAAATATAAACTTTTTTTATTTTTAAAGAAAAGTAGAGTCAATTGTGGACGAATCCTCATAGAATTTGGTAGAGAGATTTTAACTCATAAGAAACTTGCTTATGTCGAATTAAATCGTTATATTTGTATTATTAAGGCAGCAATGAGCGTTAAAGTAATTTTCTGAAGGGGAGCTTATATGGGGGGTAGGGTTGGTTGGTTTACGTGGTAGTTCACTACACGCGAACTGTCAAGTAGAGTCGAAGAGACTCCGTTTTGACCGGACCACTCCACTTGTAAGATATAGTATTTATAGTATTAGATCCAGCTTGTTGCTGTGAGAAATCTGAGGATATCATTGAGCCTAGACTCAGATATCGTAACAAGGTTAGATATGAAGTAATTGATAAGAAAGCGGTTTCTCTTTACGGCCAAAGCAGGGCATTCACAGAGGAGATGGAGGACCGTTTCTTCCTTTTCCCTGTCTTTGCAACTGCGACAGTGATCATTGAAAGGGACTTGCATGTCTGCCTATTACCCAGTGTCCTGTTATTACTGCTATCAATCTCGATATATCCTGTCTACTTCGGTTTATAAGGAGTCTTGTGCGTTTCTCATTGAAGGAGGGCCACAATGTCTTGACCACTTTATATGTGTCTAGATTATTCCACCTATTTTCAGCCTTTCGAAGAAAGAATCTGAGAATATTGCTCTTGAAAAAACTTAACGGAGTTGCTACTGAAACGGCGTTGGAACCGGTCCTCATAAAATTCGGTAGATAGATTTTTGATTGTAAGAAACTTACTTATATCGAATTTCAGCGCTATACTCGTATTTTTAAGCCAGTAATGGGCGTGAACTTGTACGGGGACTATGCAAAAACGTTGACCGATATTGCCCATTTTCAATACCAAACAACCTTACCTGTAAGAAATATTTGTGGAAAATTTCAACTCTCTAGCTCGGGCATTGAACAGACAGACAGACGGACAGACATGGCTAGATCGTCTTAGAATTTAATAAGGACCTAGAATATATATACTTTTTTGGGTCTATGGTCAATATTTCGATGTGCTACAAACGGAATGACAAATATACCAAAACCGTACCAAAATCCAGACAGATGGACATGTTTAAATAGACTGCGAGTCACAAATTTATATTATAGAAATTCCAAATGGAATGACAAACTCACAAAGGTGCAGAGTATAATAACAAGAGTGTAGATAACCTATTTCGCAACTAAGTTCTACATTCCTGTTATTATTGTCTCTTTTTCTGATATTAGTATATGGATGAGTGCGTGTATATGAAAATCTAAGTGTGCGTTTGTGTATAAAAAAGAATTTCTATATTAAAGTGGGTGTCTGTATGAGTAATTGGGTACATTTTCCTTTAACAACCAACAATAATCATACAATTGTTGGCTGTTTAAGTGTTTTAGCTTCAGTTTTTTTTCTCACTCTCTTCTTAATACAATAAAAGATTTGTATTTTTTTTTTTGTAGCTTCATTTGTTAGCTGAAGAGAGCAAAAGTATTTTTCTGTTTTGTTTTCAATTTTATGAATGAAAATTATTGTTTTTTATTTGTTTTGTATTATTGTTTCTTGTTTTTTTTTCCTTCTTAATGCAGAGAATGCTATAGGAAAATAATGAAAAAAAACTTCTAGAAAACATTATCAGCTGCGTTGAGTTTTTTTATGATTTCTTTTTATTTTCTGCTCATTTCGTACGTGTTTAGAATAATAGTTTCAAAATTGTCTGTTTTTTTATATTTATTTTTTTCATTTCTCCCACTTTTTTTATATGAATCAGTTTTTATTTTTATAAAAATGTTTTTGGTGTCATATTTTTGTTCTAAAGAGTTCAAGCAAAATAGAAAAATTGTATAAAAATAACAACAAAAACTGGGGTTTTGTGAAACAAGTAGTAGCATTAAGCATAATATTTTCTTTTACGAAATCGTCCTTCATATTTATTTTTTTTTTTTGCATTTTTTCCTATATATACAAAAACATCTACAACAACATCATCAACAATTACAATAACGACAAGAAGATTGTTTTACAAAACATTATACATCGTTATAGCGCAACTACCAGTAGATGGATGGTTGTTTGCCTGGTTGGTTGGTTGCTTTGGCTGATGTTTTCAGTTACAGCTAACATTTTTCCTTAAGAAATTGGATTAGGGAAAAAGTCTTTAAATGGATTTTATGGTCAGGTACTAGTGTCTTGGATGAGTAGTATTGTGCATATCTTGCTTCTTTGAGCTGTTTTGTTATAGGCAAATTATGACAGTTTTGAGTATAATTGTGTGAGTTTATAGTGAAGCGTAATGAGCAGTATTATTTGAAATAACCGTTACAATAAAAATCTGTTATAAATTGAATTTAAAAATGTATTTACTACACTAATTTCGTACTTATATAAATCGTCCTAAAAGTATTGAAAGAACTACATGTAGTGTGAGTAATATTTTATTACTTATTCGACATGTTGAGTTTTATTAATGAAAATTTTTATTTTATTTCTCGGGACGGACAAGAAGTGCAAGTTCTTTTAATAATATTTTAATGTGCTTTGCTTCAACTTACTTTCTAAACTTGTTTTCAAATATATTTTCCTGAAATATTAGACAATTTCTTAAGGGTTCTTTAAAAAACTGTTCTACCTTCTACTATTTAAAGTCTTTTCCTGGCTCTCTCACTTCCCTAATAATAACTAATTTATCTCACAACACATATTTTTATGTTCGCTAGTTTTTTTTCCGTACCTTTACTTTGTTGTACACTCTACTCAACTCCTCATCTTTATAGCTCACTTTTTCTTATCCTTATGATATTTAAGACTTAAGTTTTTGTTATTATATGTAGCAAATATAATACATTTATATACATACATATATATTGTAGCTACAACCCATTTTGTTATAGTTATTTTCTTAAAAACAACTACTAGTAGCTCCTGTAAATATACAGGCCAAATAAAAATAACAAAATAGAAATAATAAGCATCACAGAACAAGTGAAATCATTTTGAGAAACCAGTTGTTGTTATTTCAATATACTTATGGACATATATACATATACATACATATGTATGTATGTATCTCGGTTGAGTGCTTGCTGTTGTTGTCTTTTTTTTTTGTCGCATGTCCCATAAAATATTTATAATATTAGTCTTCTTCATCTTTAACCGTTTATAGTCTTTTTTTATTTAACTTAAACCTATAAGTTTTTCTTGAATTTTTTAGTTGTTTTATTATATATTTTTTTCTTTTTGTCTTTTTTCTCTTCTTAAATGCACCTTTTTCCGGCTGTTTGTTGTTATCTTGTATTTTTCGGAAAAAGAGAAGTGGAAAACTTATAAAAACAGTTTATAAAATCTAAGCTTTAAATGCTTCTTTTATTCACATGTGTTTCCTGTGTTTAAGAAAAATTGCTTCTTATATTTTGCAGCATCTCCTTTTATTTTTGGGGTTTTTTGAATGTATTCAAGTGTGTTTGTTTGTATGCGAGAGTATATTTCCGCTTCCGCGTTGTGTTTACGTTTTTGTTATTTCGTTTTGTGCTGGGTTTTTATCTTTATTTTTCTGTTAAGACAATATTAACGAGTTTTCTGTCTTATTAATTTCTTATTTATGAGACTCTTTTATCAACTTTTACTTAAATTTTTGTTTTCAATGTTGTTGCTATGAATTCTTTTTATTTGAATGGTATAAACATTGTAAATAAAATAGTGTTATTCAGGTGTATTTTTAAAACTTTTTTATATACTCAAAGTGTTAGATGAACTAAACTAGAACTGAACTAGTGCTGAACTAGAACTGAACTAGAACTGAACTAGAACTGAACTAGAACTGAACTAGAACTGAACTAGAACTGAACTAGAACTGAACTAGAACTGAACTAGAACTGAACTAGAACTGAACTAGAACTGAACTAGAACTGAACTAGAACTGAACTAGAACTGAACTAGAACTGAACTAGAACTGAACTAGAACTGAACTAGAACTGAACTAGAACTGAACTAGAACTGAACTAGAACTGAACTAGAACTGAACTAGAACTGAACTAGAACTGAACTAGAACTGAACTAGAACTGAACTAGAACTGAACTAGAACTGAACTAGAACTGAACTAGAACTGAACTAGAACTGAACTAGAACTGAACTAGAACTGAACTAGAACTGAACTAGAACTGAACTAGAAAACTAGAACTGAACTAGAACTGAACTAGAACTGAACTAGAACTGAACTAGAACTGAACTAGAACTGAACTAGAACTGAACTAGAACTGAACTAGAACTGAACTAGAACTGAAGTAGAAAACTGAACTGAACTAGAACTGAACTAGAACTGAACTAGAACTGAACTAGAACTGAACTAGAACTGAACTAGAACTGAACTAGAACTGAACTAGAACTGAACTAGAACTGAACTAGAACTGAACTAGAACTGAACTAGAACTGAACTAGAACTGAACTAGAACTGAACTAGAACTGAACTAGAACTGAACTAGAACTGAACTAGAACTGAAGAACTGAACTAGAACTGAACTAGAACTGAACTAGAACTGAACTAGAACTGAACTAGAACTGAACTAGAACTGAACTAGAACTGAACTAGAACTGAACTAGAACTGAACTAGAACTGAACTAGAACTGAACTAGAACTGAACTAGAACTGAACTAGAACTGAACTAGAACTGAACTAGAACTGAACTAGAACTGAACTAGAACTGAACTAGAACTGAACTAGAACTGAACTAGAACTGAACTAGAACTGAACTAGAACTGACTAGAACTGAACTAGAACTGAACTAGAACTGAACTAGAACTGAACTAGAACTGAACTAGAACTGAACTAGAACTGAACTAGAACTGAACTAGAACTGAACTAGAACTGAACTAGAACTGAACTAGAACTGAACTAGAACTGAACTAGAACTGAAACTAGAACTGAACTAGAACTGAACTAGAACTGAACTAGAACTGAACTAGAACTGAACTAGAACTGAACTAGAACTGAACTAGAACTGAACTAGAACTGAACTAGAACTGAACTAGAACTGAACTAGAACTGAACTAGAACTGAACTAGAACTGAACTAGAACTGAACTAGAACTGAACTAGAACTGAACTAGAACTGAACTAGAACTGAACTAGAACTGAACTAGAACTGAACTAGAACTGAACTAGAACTGAACTAGAACTGAACTAGAACTGAACTAGAACTGAATAGAACTGAACTAGAACTGAACTAGAAACTGAACTAGAACTGAACTAGAACTGAACTAGAACTGAACTAGAACTGAACTAGAACTGAACTAGAACTGAACTAGATGAACTAGAAGAACTAGAAACTGAAAGAACTGAACTAGAACTGAACTAGAACTGAACTAGAACTGAACTAGAACTGAACTAGAACTGAACTAGAACTGAACTAGAACTGAACTAGAACTGAACTAGAACTGAACTAGAACTGAACTAGAACTGAACTAGAACTGAACTAGAACTGAACTAGAACTGAACTAGAACTGAACTAGAACTGAACTAGAACTAGAACTGAACTAGAACTGAACTAGAACTAGAGGCTTTTATAGTTGTAGTCTGTACTACTTTGGCGTTTTATTTCCCATCCCTCTCAATAAAAAACTTATTCATAACTATTTCTTATACATCAAAGTGCTTAACGAAAATGCCTTAAAATCCTGTAATATATTCTAAATATTACTTTGTTTTTTTTTTTTCCTAGAATTGTAATAAAATCATATCATATCCTTTACATAAAATTCTTAAAAATGGCAAATTTTCTAATAAAATGCTTAAAGTTGGATTTATTTTAAACCAATGACCGATTAAATTTCTTTGAGAAACATTATTAAAAGAAAAATTACTTTTTACTAGCAAAAAAAGAGACAAAAATGTAAAGAATATGACACTTAAAAGTTCAAATACCTTTTTATTGTAGGTGTAGTCAAGGCAGTAAATGTTCAAATGTAAAATGAATGGTTGAGTAAAATAATCTTTTTTCTTTTTGTCTAAAACAAAACACCTTAACTTAAGACAGAAGACTTAGAAAAAATAGATATAATTGTAACTAAAAATGATACCAGAAATGTATAGAAAATAAAAATAAGATATAAAAATGCCAAGAATAGATTCATTGTAGGCTTTTGTTGGTCTAAAGAAAAACTACAACTACAATAATAGCAGCAGCAACAATTTTACAGACATTAAGTCTACTCAGTCGACTCAGTGTAAAGACAACATTTATTTACCACCTTTTATTTCAAACATTTTTATTTTATATGTATTTTTCTAACAACAAAATATATTTTCCTTTTACCAAATATAGCACTATTTTTAAGAAAGCTTTAGGAGAGAAATTTATGTTTATAAACTATAATAGTCTAACTCAAAAATTACATTTTTTGGGAACAAAATTTGCAGTATATAAGCAAATACAACAATCCAACAATAGTATCCATAACACTCATATATGTGTTTATGTTATTTCATTAAAAATTGCTCGAGAAATTTCAATTCAATGTAATACTTTATTAGTTTAATATAAATCGACTTAGGTGCTTATGGATTTTAACTACAGAAATATTATATAATACAAGTTTATCATCATATTCGTTTCTTCGTTCTTCAGAGAATGTGTCAGTTTTGAAAATGAGTTTTTTTCTTATTGTGTTTTTTTTTTTTTCTTAAGTAAAATGTTTAAAAAAGAGTGAAAAATAGTTTATTTTGTACAGGAAAAACAAACAAAAAAGTTAAGCTAAGAAGAAAAAATAAAGAGAAATAAGTAAAATTTATTCAAGCACAATTTGAAAATCTTTTAAGTAGCACAACAACTAAGACATGAAATGACTGACTGGCAGACAGTCTGGACAGACAGACAGATATTTAGAGATACTGACTGACACAACCAACCAGTAGATTGGCGGACTTTAAAAGATAATGGCTAAGTAAAAAAAAATAATATTTTGAAGCAAAATTATTGAAAAGAAAAGCAGTAATATTTAAGAGAAAAGTGTATTTCATATTACTTATTACTTAAGGTGGACAAATTTAAAAATTATAAAGGAAAAATATCATTTAAAATGAGAATTAGATAAACCATAAATTAATCACTATATTTGGAATATAAAAATAAACAAGATTTTATGGAAAACACCCCAATAGAGCAATGTTTCTCAATAATGATCTGGGGATTTGGTAAACGCATTCCGATTATTACGATTTCCCGATATTTGATACAAAAATTATATACGTTATTAATTTTTATATAATAATTTATATCTTTTTTTTATTTTACAAGCCTAAAGTTCATAGTTAATTTAAAATCAAATGACTGATTAGCTTTCTTAAGAAAGAAGATTTAGAGATTAAATAAAAATTAAATCATAAAAGTGACTGAAATTAAATTTTAGTATTGTCATAAGTCAATACTTTGTTAGAAATTCTAATGTGTGAAGATTATATTTAGAGCCTTAGAAAGACATTTAAATTCCTCTTAATATCTTTCTAACATTTCTTTTGAACAACTTTTAAACATTTCCCTTCATATATTTAAAATGTTTTAATTTTCATTAGAGCTAATTATTTACCAAAAACTAAAAAAAAACTTTAATAATTTTCCTTCTCTCTGCACTTTTTTATATTTGTCGGAAATGTATGAAACAGTTTATAAACTATTTTAATAGCTTAAGCGTTTTTGTATAAATCATTCAAACAAAAAAAAAAAAAATAAAACTTTTTTATACTAACATTAAATGCACTTCTCACATATTTACTTTTCATTCATAAGAATGCTAAAGGCAAACAACATTTGCCTTTTATTTGAGTTTTTCCTTTTCATTTTTTTGTAAAATACATTTGAACATCTCTTGCAACAACAATAATAATTCTTATACAAAACATTCATATAAAATATTCAGATGTACACAAATCTACAGTCAAATTTGTAACACCCACACACGCACTTATGCCTCACTTCTTCCTTCACCTACTTCTACATGCACAAACTCAAACATTGACGCATAAAAGACGCACATGTGCATGTCGAAAAGGACACCATTTGTGTAATATTATTTTATTTTTCCTCTTTTTTTTTAAAGAAACCCAGTAAACATAGAACTTGGATCTCAAAATCAGATAATAATGGAAATATATTTATAGCTTAATCTGATTTACTATTAAAATTAACTAGAACTGAACTAGAACTGAAATAGAACTGAACTAGAACTGAACTAGAACTGAACTAGAACTAGAACTGAACTAGAACTGAACTAGAACTGAACTAGAATGAACTAGAACTGAACTAGAACTGAACTAGAACTGAACTGAACTGAACTGAACTGAACTAGAACTGAACTAGAACTGAACTAGAACTGAACTAGAACTGAACTAGAACTGAACTAGAACTGAACTAGAACTGAACTAGAACTGAACTAGAACTGACTAGACTGACTAGAACTGAACTAGAACTGAACTAGAACTGAACTAGACTACTAGAACTGAACTAGAACTGAACTAAACTGAACTAGAACTGAACTAGACTGACTAGAACTGAACTAGAACTGAACTAGAACTGAACTAGATCTGAACTAGAACTGAACTAGAACTGAACTAGAACTGAACTAGAACTGAACTAGAACTAGAACGGAACTAGAACTGCATTACAACTGAACTTGTTTTAAAATTAAAAATATTTTTAACGTTATGTTTATTGGTATTATTGGAAAGTCATATACGAAAATGTGCATTTATATGTATATTTCATATAAATGTGTGTCTATAAATATGAATAAATATTTGTAAGTAAATAGTATACAGTTGTAAAATGTGAATGCTGAAAAATATTGCAAGAAAGTTAATTGAATGCAGCTTGAAAATGCAACACAAAAAACATATAGTTTCTGAGTGCTTAACGTACGGCATTTAAAAAGAATTTACTTAAAATAGTATAAATATATACAGCTAAGATACAATGAGAAATAAAAAGCTTAACTAATATCTAACTAAAATACAGAGTTGTATGAATTTACTTGTTAACAAATGAGCTTTATATTTTCGTACAATATTTAAAATGTTAATCTTTTTGCAGTCGAATTTCTGCTTGACCTTTTAAACAGGAAAATAAAATTAACAATTACCGATCAGTTATATTTAATTTAAGCCACAAACCAAAATCAACTTGAATACTCCAGAGATAATTTAATGAAAGAAACCAATTTTTTTCAACAGTCTTAATTCCCATAAAATAAATGCCTTAATCTGATTTCATTTCACTACACAGTTTCACTTTTTACTAATTTGACATTTAATTAAAAATGTATTAATTTTCTTTAGTTTTATTTTTCGTTTTTCTTTTTATTCAATACCTATAAATACACGTTTCTTTTCATATACTTTTTCACATGTAGCTGTACAAAATGTGAATTATTTTGTGATTATAACGTTTAATCAGTTGTATATGATGAAAAAAGTGAATTTAAAGCTTTATTTATGTATGTATTTTTTACCTTTATAGTATGCTTTTAGCAAATTTAAAGTTCATTTCACTTTTTATGCTGCGGGGTTATATTTATCATTATTATTAAACGAGAAGTATTATTACTTTATTTTTATTATTGTATTAAAATTGAGTTTACAAAAAAATTATTCTACAGTTAAGCCAATTCAAGAGAGAAATAATTGAAGTGGCACAGTGTGGAAATTTATACAGAAAACCCATTTTGAATGAAAAGATAAAAACGTTTAATATGCGACTTTCACTTACAAGATTTATCATAAGAAGGCTTTTTACTTAATTTGTATTTAGGTTATGTTTTAGTGCCAGTTTAGATCAGTTTCTAGTTCAGTTCTAGTAGTTCTAGTTCAGTTCTAGTTCAGTTCTAGTTCAGTTCTAGTTCAGTTCTAGTTCAGTTTCTAGTTCATTCTAGTTCAGTTCTAGTTCAGTTCTAGTTCAGTTCTAGTTCAGTTCTAGTTCAGTTCTAGTTCAGTTCTAGTTCAGTTCTAGTTCAGTTCTAGTTCAGTTCTAGTTCAGTTTAGTTCAGTTCTAGTTCAGTTCTAGTTCAGTTCTAGTTCAGTTCTAGTTCAGTTCTAGTTCAGTTCTAGTTCAGTTCTAGTTCAGTTCTAGTTCAGTTCTAGTTCAGTTCTAGTTCAGTTCTAGTTCATTTTCTAGTTCAGTTCTAGTTCAGTTCTAGTTCAGTTCTAGTCAGTTCTAGTTCAGTTCTAGTTCAGTTCTAGTTCAGTTCTAGTTCAGTTCTAGTTCAGTTCTAGTTCAGTTCTAGTTCAGTTCTAGTTCAGTTCTAGTTCAGTTCTGGTTCTAGTTCAGTTCTGGTTATAGTTCAGTTCTAGTTCAGTTCTAGTTAGTCAGTTCTAGTTCAGTTCTAGTTCAGTTCTAGTTCAGTTCTAGTTCAGTTCTAGTTCAGTTCTAGTTCAGTTCTAGTTCAGTTCTAGTTCATAGTTTTCTCGTCAGTAGTCAGTTCTAGTTCAGTTCTAGTTCAGTGCTAGTTCAGGTTCTAGTTCAGTTCTAGTTCAGTTTCTAGTTCATTTCTAGTTCAGTTCTAGTTCAGTTCTAGTTCCTTCTAGTTCAGTTCTAGTTCAGTTCTAGTTCAGTTCTAGTTCAGTTCTAGTTCAGGTTCTAGTTCAGTTCTAGTTTCAGTTCTAGTTCAGTTCTAGTTCAGTTCTAGTTCAGTTCTAGTTCAGTTCTAGTTCAGTTCTAGTTTCGTTCTAGTTCAGTTCTAGTTCAGTTCAGTTCATTCTAGTTCAGTTCTAGTTCAGTTCTAGTTCAGTTCTAGTTCAGTTCTAGTTCAGTTCTAGTCAGTCTAGTCTTCTAGTTCAGTTCTAGTTCATTCTAGTAGTTCTAGTCAGTTCTAGTTTCAGTTCTAGTTCAGTTCTAGTTCAGTTCTAGTTCAGTTCTAGTTCAGTTCTAGTTCAGTTCTAGTTCAGTTCTAGTTCAGTTCTAGTTCAGTTCTAGTTCAGTTCTAGTTCAGTTCTAGTTCAGTTCTAGTTCAGTTCTAGTTCAGTTCTAGTTCAGTTCTAGTTCAGTTCTAGTTCAGTTCTAGTTCAGTTCTAGTTCAGTTCTAGTTCAGTTCTAGTTCAGTTCTAGTTCAGTTCTAGTTCAGTTCTAGTTCAGTTCTAGTTCAGTTCTAGTTCAGTTCTAGTTCAGTTCTAGTTCAGTCTAGTTCAGTTCTAGTTCAGTTCTAGTTCAGTTCTAGTTCAGTTCTAGTTCAGTTCTAGTTCAGTTCTAGTTCAGTTCTAGTTCAGTTCTAGTTCAGTTCTAGTTCTAGTTCAGTTCTAGTTCAGTTCTAGTCAGTTCTAGTTCAGTTCTAGTTCAGTTCTAGTTCAGTTCTAGTTCAGTCTAGTTCAGTTCTAGTTCAGTTCTAGTTCAGTTCTAGTTCAGTTCTAGTTCAGTTCTAGTTCAGTTCTAGTTCAGTTCTAGTTCAGTTCTAGTAGTTCAGTTCTAGTTCAGTTCTAGTTCAGTTCTAGTTCAGTTCTAGTTCAGTTCTAGTTCAGTTCTAGTTCAATTCTAGTACTAGTTGAGTTCTAATTTGACTAATCCAAAACCACTGTGCTGTTATTTGAAGAAGTGTTTAATCAATTGGAAATTTCTGCTTGAACTTTTTTGAAGTACATACAATTAACTTTGTTTTAATGATATCAAATTGGTCTAAGACAAATATTAGCAACATAGGTATGGTTTAAAAGTTTAAACACAAATTTTTCAAATATGTTTTTCTTTACTTTTTAAAGAAAAAAAAAAAAAACAAATAAATAATGTTTAACCCTTAATAATTTACTTCTATGCATATAATATTATAATTTTTTAATTTAATTTTTAATGTGTTTTTTGAAAATAACTCAATTATTTACATGAAATTTCTTTTATTTGTTGAAGAAACCTTAATTAAGAAAACATGATTTTCAGCAGAAAATAAAAAATAAAACATGAAATTATTATAACTAATATACATATGTATGTCTTTTTATAATGTATTACAGATTAAACAATATCTTTATTTAGAATAGAAATTGAAAAAAGAGAAAATAAATAAGGAAACATAAACATACAATTCTCTATGATTTTGATATGCAGATACAGAAACCAAGAAGGAGCGGGAGAAAGAAAGAAAATATTTTACTGGTTTAATGAAATGTCATAGAAATTTATGATTTAAAGTCTACAAATAAAAATAAAATACATACAAATAAAAATAACATAGAAATTTCCAACAAAATGCAATTGTATAATAAAGCTACTAACAAAAACGGCAACAACAATGAATATAACAACAAATTCAAATGACTAATACAAAACTACGAATACAACAAAATCTACAACAATTGCAAAAACAAATTCATGTGAGAATAAATATGAAATCATGTAATAAAAATCAACAAAAATAATAGAAAACTATCTGGAAATATAAATATTTTAGAAAAAAATAAATAGTTTTTGTTGTTGCTACAATAAAAAAAGATTTTTATCAACCTAACAAATATAAAAAAAAAAACAAAAATGTATACTATCCACTAAAAAAAGAGATGATTCTAAAACAATAGTGAAATTGCACAACAAAATAACAAATTTATCGTAACTTAACCACCGAAATAGACAAAAAAATTAAAGCAACAAAAGAAAATACTTAAACACATGCACAACAACAGTTTAAACAGTAAAATATATACATATTTGTACATAAAAATATAAATAAATTATTTGTAACTGTAATAAAGCAAAAAATAAATAAAGTATCGAAATAGTCCAATATTTTTATTATTATTTCAATACATATACCAGCAGCTATTGCTTTACAGTCTCAGCGACTTTAACAATCCATAAAATACTTGTAAAAATATCTATAAAATCAACCTCAAAAGATGGCTTTGCGTATTTCGGCGAAATATAAAAATCATTTAGGACTCATCATTTATGGTTTCACTGGACTTTTGTTGTTAACAACAGCAACATCATATACATTAGCTGGACGTTTATTTGGTAAGTTGTTTATATTTATTTTTTAGTTTTAATTAAATTTGGTATTAATCAAAAAGTAGATAATGACAATTTATATGAATAACCTCTATCAAACATTTTGCACTATGGTGCAGATAATGATACTAATAAAAAATTAATTGTGTATCTTAAACTAAAATAGTATGGCGATAAATATATTAAGATTTGCAATGAAAAAATAATGCATTATATCTTTATTTATTTGTTTTTGTTTCAAAAAATTTTATTTGAAAAATGTTTATGACATACAACGCTACATCGATACGACATCGATTGTGAATTCGACAATAGTATTTAACCAGTAATAGCAGCAGAAAATGAACAACATAATAAGCGCGATATTAGCACAAACCTCATTTTTTAAATCTTTTTTTTAGCACATACGATATTTACGTAGACTAATAAGGGATTAGTATTAACCCTAGCTCTGGCACTATTTACAAATGTAAATATTTTATAATGTATTTCCCGTAAGCAACCGTATTTGTGCCAGAGCTAGGGTTAATAATGTTAAGGAGAAGATAATTTTCATTTAGCTTTATAAATAGTAATCAGTATCAAGCGTTTGAAATTAAACTGGGCGTATGATTTATATTATTTGCATATACAAATATTTCATACGCTCCGATGGTTATACCATCACGTGCATACCACGCACAGTGGAGGGAGATTGTTTCGATATTGTCGGTTCTAGTTCAGTTCCAGTTCAGTTCCAGTTCAGTTCCAGTTCAGTTCTAGTTCAGTTCTAGTTCAGTTCTAGTTCAGTTCTAGTTCAGTTCTAGTTCAGTTCTAGTTCAGTTCTAGTTCAGTTCTAGTTCAGTTCTAGTTCAGTTCTAGTTCAGTTCTAGTTCAGTTCTAGTTAAGTTCTAGTTCAGTTCTAGTTCAGTTCTAGTTCAGTTCTAGTTCAGTTCTAGTTCAGTTCTAGTTCAGTTCTAGTTCAGTTCTAGTTCAGTTCTAGTTCAGTTCTAGTTCAGTTCTAGTTCAGTTCTAGTTCAGTTCTAGTCAGTTCTAGTTCAGTTCTAGTTCAGTTCTAGTTCAGTTCTAGTTCAGTTCTAGTTCAGTTCTAGTTCAGTTCTAGTTCAGTTCTAGTTCAGTTCTAGTTCAGTTCTAGTTCAGTTCTAGTTCAGTTCTAGTTCAGTTCTAGTTCATTCTAGTTTCAGTTTCTAGTTCAGTTTCTAGTTCAGTTCTAGTTCAGTTTCTAGTTCAGTTCTAGTTCAGTTCTAGTTCAGTTCTAGTTCAGTTTCTAGTTCAGTTCTAGTTCAGTTCTAGTTCAGTTCTAGTTCAGTTCTAGTTCAGTTCTAGTTCTTTCTAGTTCAGTTCTAGTTCAGTTCTAGTTCAGTTCTAGTTCAGTTCTAGTTCAGTCTAGTT
Source organism: Lucilia sericata (assembly GCF_015586225.1). Lineage (NCBI taxonomy): Eukaryota > Metazoa > Arthropoda > Insecta > Diptera > Calliphoridae > Lucilia > Lucilia sericata. Next base: position 165,528 of record NW_023994696.1, on the reverse strand, counting down.
CAGTTCTAGTTCACGTTTTAGTTCATTCTATCGCAAGGATTTTATTTCCATGATTCCATGAAAAACATTTATTATTTGGTGACATATTCAAAAAGTTTTATGATTTTATAAATAATAGTTGAATCAAATTATATATTAAATCCTTTTACACGATAATAAACACACCTATTTTACAAATAAAAAGCCAAGACCTCTCTTTTTTTATAATATTAACTTCGTGCAAAAACTCAATCTGTTTTTTACAGCTATTAAATTATTACTATTATATTTTTTATTGTTAAGACTCAAACAAATATGCATACATTGTTTAAACAAATGTTTTACAAACAAATACAAATATAATTTGTTTATATTTATGTATATTTAAAAAATCATTAAATTTCCATAAATAAATAATAAAACTGTCATCATTTGTTTGCCTCAAACAACAAAAGAAACAAAAATAATGATAAAATAAAAAAAAGTTAAGTAAATATTTTTACTCATACATAAACATTGAGAAGACAAACAAAAAATGAGAAAATATGAATATTATTTTAATTAAAACTTGATGTTTATATAATAAAATAATAATTTACACACGTTGATTTTATAGATTTTAATTAATAAATTACAAACTAACTGGCGTGTTATCTATCAGTAATCTTGACAGCTTATTGACATTTATAAAACGGAACAAAAAATGAAAATTATTATAAGTTTTTTTCCTGTTTCAATTTTAAAATGTATGATAATTATTACGTTTATGTCGGGTGTTAGAGGAAATGTTATTTACTTTTGTGGCTATAAATAGTTTTAATATTTTTCCGATTTATTTTAACAAAATTGTTTGTCGCAAAAACTTGAAAATATTTTTAGCTTTAGGTTATAATTAATTAACTTTTGTACTTTGTAATTATTTAATAATAATGATACAACTATCCCTAGGTGTACCTACTAATTTTATACGATATCTAGAGTAGGGTTGTAATAAAAATATAAATGAAAGCTCTCATGAGTAGCATTGTTTTGCTTCAGAACGCTTGATCCTGCAGTATAAATACTTAGCGTAGGATTAATATTTAGTGTTCTGCATATAACAGGTAATAGCATATTCTTAAAGCATTTATGTACTTTATTTTATAAAATTTCTTAAAAAATATCAATTACTCACTGCAAACAGGAGTGAAGGATAAAACAACATCCACAAGTGGAAGACTGGATGTATGAGTGAGGGAGAGAGCCGAAGTGAAAAATTACCAATAATATGTACATATATATTATTTTTTCTGCTTGAAATCAAGTTAAAAATAAATAAAAATATTTCACCGGAATATTTTATGAAATAATAACAACACCAGCGACAAAAACACTAAAAATAATATCGACAACAACAGCAAAAACAAGGCAGAGAAGGACGTTTAAAATAAATTTATGTGACACTTCCGCACATTTATTGGATTTTAAATGAATTATAAATATGAAAACTTGGAAAATAAAAGTCAACATAATATACATAAATATGTTTTACTGGAATAAACATAACCCAGCTAAAAATTTTACTTAACATTTCGTTTGCAAACAAAAATTTTTGTTATAAAGACACCTTACCAAAAATTTTTTAAAAAAATTCAATTCAACAAAAATTGTTTATGAAAAGAAAATTTTACACCAAAAAAGAAAACCTAAAGAACATTTTCCATAAAAAAAGAAAAGTTTTATTATAAATTTCTTGAAAAGCTTTTGTAAAAATTTTCTATAAAAAGAAAATTTCTTAAAAATTGTATACAAAAAGAAAACTTTTTAAAAATTTTACACAAAAAAGAAAATTTCTTGAAAATTTTCTATAAAAAGAAAATTTTTGAAAATTTTCTATAAAAAAATGTATAGAAAATTTTCTATAGAAAGAAAATTTATTGAAAATTTGTTAGAAAAAGAAAACTTATTGAAAATTTTTTAGAAAAAGAAAACTTATTGAAAATTTTCAAGAAAAAAAAATTTTTTTCTATAAAAAGAAAATTTATTGATAATTTTCTTTGTTTATGGATGCGTTTGAAGTCTATATATGGCAAAACGATTGAAACGATTTTCCTGAATTAGAATGAACTAGAACTGAACTAGAACTGAACTAGAACTGAACTAGAACTGAACTAGAACTGAACTAGAACTGAACTAGAAACTGAACTAGAACTGAACTAGAACTGAACTAGAACTGAACTAGAACTAAACTGAACTAGAACTGAACTAGAACTGAACTAGAACTGAACTAGAACTGAACTAGAACTGAACTAGAACTGAACTAGAACTGAACTAGAACTGAACTAGAAACTGAACTAGAACTGAACTAGAACTGAACTAGAACTGAACTAGAACTGAACTAGAACTGAACTAGAACTGAACTAGAACTGAACTAGAACTGAACTAGAACTGAACTAGAACTAGAACTGAACTAGAACTGAACTAGAACTGAACTAGAACTGAACTAGAACTGAACTAGAACTGAACTAGAACTGAACTAGAACTGAACTAGAACTGAACTAGAACTGAACTAGAACTGAACTAGAACTGAACTAGACTAGAACTGAACTAGAACTGAACTGAACTAGAACTGAACTAGAACTGAACTAAGAACTGAACTAGAACTGAACTAGAACTGAACTAGAACTGAACTAGAACTGAACTAGAACTGAACTAGAACTGAACTAGAACTGAACTAGAACTGAACTAGAACTGAACTAGAACTGAACTAGAACTGAACTAGAACTGAACTAGAACTGAACTAGAACTGAACTAGAACTGAACTAGAACTGAACTAGATAAACTGAACTAGAAACTGACTAGAACTGAACTAGAACTGAACTAGAACTGAACTAGAACTGACTAGAACTGAACTAGAACTGAACTAGAACTGAACTAGAACTGAACTAGAACTGAACTAGAACTGAACTAGAACTGAACTAGAACTGAACTAGAACTGAACTAGAACTGAACTAGAACTGAACTAGAACTGAACTAGACTGAACTAGAACTGAACTAGAACTGAACTAGAACTGAACTAGAACTGAACTAGAACTGAACTAGAACTGAACTAGAACTGAACTAGAACTGAACTAGAACTGAACTAGAACTGAACTAGAACTGAACTAGAACTGAACTAGAACTGAACTAGAATGAACTAGAACTGAACTAGAACTGAACTAGAACTGAACTAGAACTGAACTAGAACTGAACTAGAACTGAACTAGAACTGAACTAGAACTGAACTAGAACTGAACTAGAACTGAACTAGAACTGAACTAGAACTGAACTAGAACTGAACTAGAACTGAACTAGAACTGAACTAGAACTGAACTAGAACTGAACTAGAACTGAACTAGAACCGAACTAGAACTGAACTAGAACTGAACTACAACTGAACTAGAACTAAACTAGAACTGTCTGAAAGAAACTACAATCTTTGTTTTAATTGAAGTAGGCGACCAGCCACGCCCACATATAAAATCACGACCACTACTTCCATCGTATAGCTCTGAACTTAAGCAAAAATTTGTCACTGGGTTATTTTAAATACAAACAAGAAAAAACAAGCCCACTGCCATTATTTATAAAATAATAAACCATTTCTGCCTGCATTTAACTAGGTATGACAAAATGTCCAGACTGGATTTATATAAACTGAAATTTAAAATTATTAAATCCCAATAACAAACAACTTAACCTCAATAATAAACAACTACTACAACCATAAAAATAATAATGTTGTTGTTGGTTGCTGTTAATATTAAATAAAATCCAATATAATATTACAACTAAAAAAAAACAGAGATATTTTATGACCCCTTGACCATTACTAAATCAACTAGTGGATTATAAATTTGATTTAATATTATATTTTAAAATACATATTGAAATTAATTTTTGTTTTGAATTTTTGTAAGTAAATAAATCAAGGTTTTTGTTATTTATTTTTTGTAATTTTATTTGGTCTGTCAAATGATTTTATTTTTGCCATAAAATGACCCATATGTAAATAAAAATCTAAGCAAAATATTTATTTATGCAATTATTTTGTAATTACTTTGAAAATGTACGAAATGATTTGTATTAAAAGTACATGGTACTTTTGCTGCTCAACATAATATTATACAAAGTACTTAAATGAAAATTTCTCCCATTTAAAAAAAAAATCCCCCTGTACCTAATTATGATAGAAATTGCAAACAGCTTTTAGCTTAAAACCCATATTTTCCTGTAAATGCATGACCATACTTTCAAATATTGAATTCCTTTTATTTATTCCATTTAGAGAACTTCTATAACAAAACAACTCTTCAATTAACTTTATCGATCTACATATATTCTAGTACTAAAATAATATTTCGTTTCTAAAAGCGAAAATAGTTAAATTAATTCACCAACAAAACCCTCTTTTCACCATCTACCACCACTTATTTAAACAGAAATATATTTTTACAAAACCACTATATTGATAAAACCATTGAAACTTCATGAAATTGGATTCGTTACACACAATGGTCCTGTGTTTGTGGCATTTGTTCTACTTGTAGTTGTTGCAAAGCATATACATATGTATGTTTTGCTAAGGATTTTCGATAATTTTCATTTTACATTTTGAATTCATTTCATGGCTTAAAATGTAAAAATATTTTGTTCGCAGCAGCTCTAGTTAAAATAAAATTGTGTGCGTGTGTGTGTGTGAAACAATTGTTTATAAATTGTGGCCATTGTAGAAAAATATTTTAAAAAATATACAAAACTATGTGCATATGTCTATACTATATGAGTTTGTGCAAATTTTTACAAATTGGCCAAGGGCTGAAACCTAAAACCATAGTTTGTCATTGGAGAATTATTTCATATTTTATTTTATATTGTTTTCCCTCAGTTTCCTCTAGCAACAAGTGAAAACATGAATTTATTATAATTTTTCACCTTTTATTTGGCGTTTAATGGCCTAAAGTCTTTCTAAAAGGTGGAAATCTTTGTTGGGAAATTAAATATTATATTGAAAATTATTAACCTTTAAATGGCTAAAAAATGTACAAAATATTTATTTTATTTAAAGTTATTTATTTAGCTTACTATTTATAGTAATAGATTTTTAATATTTTTATTTATTTAGTTAATTGTTAAAAATAAATATTTTATTTGTAAACAATTAGAAAGTTATTCATTAACAATTAAATTTACCATTATATAGAACCTTCATCTTCGTGAAAAGAGTAAAAGTACATACATATATGTATTTCGAGTCCTTTTAGATAGGGGAGTCGTTTTATCCATGTCTACCTATCTGTCTGTCTATGTGTATGTTAAAATTAGTTTTCAGTGAAGCTTCATTATTACAACCTTCTTCTCGTAAGATGTACATATATTTCGAGTCCTTTTAAATAGCGGAATCGATTTAGCCATGTTCGTCTATCTGTCTGTGTGTATTTAATTTAAAGTTCTTTACGTGAACACCTGCCGTGTTGGCCTATTTCAAGGTGGTCTTTTTCAACCACTGGGTGAGCTTTTGTAACGACTCACCACCGCCCCATTGTGCTTCTTACACGCAGGTGGCAGTTTATGTATATGGAATTTCCGGTCCAGTATACGTGCACTTTGCCAGTATAGTGCCATAGTAGTCCCGTTGGAGAATGACAGGTGTCATGAGTGAACCTTAATCTAACCCGGACAAAGGAAAAGGCGATCACTGGTTTAGGTTAAAACACCCTATTGATGTTATGAGGAATGCTATGGCTCTACAAACATTCTTACATCTAAAGACTCACCCCATTGAATTCCTGGATCTCTTAAAGTCGCCCAACAACACTACTGAGATGGCTTCAGTTGTTTCGGCAACAGCACCTACGGGACGTAATTGGTAGTTCGAAAACAGAGATCTATATTTAATTAGCCAGACTTATTTCAGTGACCAAAAGGACCTAGTGTGATAGGTTAAGCATGTATAGAGGAAACTCCAACAAACTCAACCATGAAGGAAAATCGACGATAAATTAATGATTAAGGTATTACAGCTTCCACGCACAGAAAAAAATATGCACATTTTTTTTCTTAACAATCGTTTGCTTAAATTTAATTTCGATTTTTATAAAAATTTTTATTTGGTTTTATAACGAATTTGTTTGATTTTCACGCAGAAGGAAAATTTTTTCTAACAAACACTTTATTGAAATAAATTTAATTTTCAGTAAATATTTTTACTGGTTCAATAAATGTTTTTGTTTGAGTTTTATTTATATGTCAGCATATGGAATACAACAATAAAACTAGTTTTGGAATGTACTAAAATGAATTGATATAATTCTTACTTGGTTTATAACATTTAATGTATAAGTGTTTCAGTTTTCACAGTACAAATAATAGTTTCTAGAATGTGAAATAAATTTGTTGTAAGTATATAAGTACTTTTTTCTACAAATTTTAATTTTATAGAATTAGTAAAATTTTTGTTAAAATTCAATATATATTTTTTTAACAAAATTTTTATAGATTCAATAAAAAATTTTGCTTATTATTATTGCCAAAATACAATAAATAATTTAACTGTTTCAGATAACCTATTTGCTTGAATTTCAGTACAAATACTAATAACTTGTGTTGTTGTTTCAGTAAAATAATTGTTTGGAAATGTTGCGATTATTTATTAATGTTTTTCGTAAATAGTATATTATTTTAATAAGAAAAATCCTGAAATTTTTTCAATAAAGAATTTACGAATTTGAGTACTTGATTTTACGAATTTCTTGATAGGTCCTATTTTAGTTAAAAAAATACTTGGCTTTATGAATTTTTTGTTTGATTTTGAATTTCATTTTTTTCTGTGCGACGTCTAAACCGATTTCACCAACATTTCAACTGTCAATCCTTCTGTCATTCCGACATCTCCACAGATACAACTCAGGAACCCTCTTGTCCATCAGATACAAATATCCGAATGGTACATTTTACTCCATCACACACCCAATCTTTGCATTACCAGATCAATTCCAACATTTTATTAATCCACAGTCTTGTCCCGTGGTTTGTAGCGCTCCTAGAAACTTATACTAAAATTTTATATTTCACCGTGTACAATCTTTTAACCAAGCACCCCCTTCCAACTGACAAGCCCCACGGGCAACTGGCCACCCGTAGTACCAGATTATGTGGTGCTCTGGTTCGACCCCATTTCAAATCATTCCAAGAAAAGGCCGAGAATACATTTGATCATCACTAGTTTATAGTCCCGACAGACTAGAGGTACTGGTAGCATCCCCTGGATTGTAATCACACCAAGATGAGATCTATCATTATGGTAACATGCGCCCGGGGGAAAAATTATTTCTGGGTGTATGTTGAAATCAGTTTTCAGAAGATCCCAGATATTTGCGAGATCCGAGTCCTCATGCTTTCGAGTAGATCGCTATTTAAAATCAGCAAAATATGCCCAAAAATAACGGACACAACTTTTAAAAGTTTCATTGGGACTTTTGTACATTATGTCTGGGTGTATGTTGAAATCAGTTTTCAGAAGATCACAGATATCTGCGAGATCCGAGTCCTCATACTTTCGTGTAGATCGCTATTTAAAATTAGCAAAATCGGCCCAAAAATAACGGACACAACTTTTAAAAGTTTCATTGGGACTTTTGTACATGTTTTGACAAAAATAAAAAGGCTAGACTTCGTCCTTTCATCAAATTATCTAGAAAATGGCAACCTGTAGTGTGTGCACAAGATCGTCACACAGACGGACGGACATAGCCTAATCGTCATAGAAAGTAATTCTGAGCCAATTGATATACTCTGAGGTGTAGAGCCAAAACTACAAAAACATCAGTACAAACGCCTAGTAGTGTAGGGTAAAAAAGTATAGAAGAAATAGAATTTAAACAAATATGTTTGTATTTGTTTGCTTTGTTTTGGTGTGTTAAATAAAAATAATATAAATAAAGGATTTTAATTGTAATTGTATGGTTTTGTAGCATACTATTTATACAAATAAATAAATGGATGAATAAATATTGACAATCTTTATAAAACACTCTATTGTGTTCAATTTATTTAATAAACTCTTTGCACGCATACTAAATATAATGTTATATAGTTGTTGCTGTTGTTATGGTCTTGTTGTTATTATTGCTAGTATTAAATTAAAAACATACATACATACATACATACATACATACATACATACATACATACATATGTATACAGACATGTATACATAGAAAGAAGACTAGGTTAACAGATACACTCAAACAAAACATTCACTTTATAAACATGTATTTATGATATTAGCACTTGTGGTGTGAACAGTCGAATTCAGATATATTGGGATAGGAAGAGAAATATGAACTGGTTCTTATGCTATAATGTTGAAGAATAAGTCATTTCATGTTTGATTTGTTGAATCTATTTTATTTAAAATATTTATGACTGCTTGATTTTTATTTAAAATTTAACTTTTTTAGATTCCAATAATTTAATCTCATACTGTCTTAAAAGTTAGTGAACTGCATGAACTCAATTTTAAGTGCAAGAGTATGGAAAAAAACCGAATCGAGTAAAGGTCAGTGTAAAATACAAAAGAAGGACTACAAACTAGAAAAACGGAAAATAAATGTTTAACGCCTGCAGTTTATTTATGGCAAAGTATTTATTTCTGTTTATATGTATGTATGCCTGGGTGTGTTTGTATGTATATATGTGTTTATAACTGTTTGCTGATATTGGTTGGGGTATGAGTGTCCTTGCTAACAACAACAGCCAACATAAAAATATAAAAACAAACAAAATAAAAGTTTTCTGTTCTGTTTTTAGTGTAGTTTATTACATGTTGCTGTTGTAGTTGTTTTGCATATGTTCACACACATACACACACTCTCACTCCCTCTGCATTAAAAAGAGAATATGTATGTAAAAGTAGTGAAAAGAAAAACAAACAAAAAAGCCATAATGATTTAATAAAATGATGCCATAAACAATAAATAAACACTATAAAAAACACTTGCTCCCCCCTACCATCAGTTCAGTTTTTAAAACACTCCCACATAAACTAAAAATCTATTAGGTATAAGGGAGAAAGTTTTAGAAAAAATTTAAAGTAAATAGGGAGATATGGGGTATATGTAAGTATATATAAATGAAGTGAAAAATAAAACAATAAGAACTTTTAAAAGAGGGGCAAGTGCAAGAAAAAAAAATCAAAACAAGTGCAAAAAAACTTTAAACAGTAGAAAATTTTGCAAATAGTTTTAAACTTAATTAGAGAATTAAATAAATGTTTGTAAGAGTTTTAGTGAAATATTTCTAGACGTTAAAGTTGAATGTTATAAATAGGAAATGTGTATTGTAAAGGGTAACTAGAGGCAAGGGAAATAATAAGGAACTAGTCTGAGAGCTGGTTATTTAGGGCTAGGAAATGCTAATTTTAGTTACAGTCATATATATATAGAAGAAATTAAATACATACAAAATTTTGTTTACTTTTATAGAAAATTAAAAGTGATTTAAAAATTTTTTAATGTTTCAGTTTTTTACGTTCAATATCACGTGAATAAATTCGCATTAAGGAAGAAGCTTGTATTTTTAGTTTCATTCGTTTAGCTTCCACATTATAGAAATTTTCGTAATTACTATTTGAAAAAAAGTACTATAAAATACCTCTTATTTAATCAAACATTTTATGTTTCTGTGTTCAATATTATTGACAATTCAAAAAATATAATTTGATGAATGAAAAAATACCAAAAGTCCCTTTCAGTAGATTCTCATTCACTAAGGTCCCTATATTTTAAATTTTATATTTCTATGTTCAATATCGTAAAAAGTACAAAAATCTCTCTCATTAAATTCTCACTTAATAAGGATGTGTTCCGGTTAACCATCATAGAGAAACCAAAAGGTACCATTTGAAGAATGCAAAAGTACCAAAGAGTACCCACTTACAGAATATCATTCAGTCAAGTCAAGTGTATGTTAAAATTTATGTTCCTAGGTAGAATATTTTAGAAAATTCAAAAAGTACCATTTGAGAGATAAAAAGTACTAAAAAGTACTCTCTTAAAGAATCTTATTCAATGAGGACCATGTATGTTTGAATTCATATTAAAAAACATGCAGAGTATCACTTGAAGAAAAAGTACCTAAAGTGGAATAAATTCTACCTTAGTGGAAAGTACTAATAAAAATAGTACAATTTTTCCCCTTTTCGCTTAGAAATATACTTTTTTGAGAATTAAGTTTACAAAATGTTTCGTATTTAAATCTATATATCACAGATAAAACTCAAACTATTCAAATCTGCATTCATTTGTTCCAGAAAATTTGTACTTTCAAAAAGGTACCAAACAATTTACTCGAATTTGGTCCTATATAGGCCTATGGTCCTATATATTAGTACTCGAATTCCAAAATAATATACCAATAGCTTATTTTGTGTGAGTAAATAAACTAATTTTAAAAATTTTATAAAAATTGGCTCAATGAGTTTGAATGAAAAAAATTTCCCGTTTTTCCCCTTTTTGGTACTTTTTTCCCCAGTGAAATAGCAAACATTTTGTTTCAATAAATATTAAAGAGTTAGTCCGTAATTAAATAGGAATACTTCAATAAATCGAAAAGTTTTCTTAATGTGCTAAAAAAAAGTACCAAAAATACAGTTTTCTCCCTTTTACACCCAAAAAGGACTGAATTTTAAAAAAGTACGAAACAGGTGTCTCATAATTTTGGGAGATATATTCAAAATATTAAAAAAAAATTTATATTGTTTATTGGTTAACAAGTTATAAGGTACCAAAATCACCTTTTTTACACATTTTCACCCCTTAAAAGTACGAATTTCAAAAAAGTACCAGACACTCTTCTGCTTATTTTAAGAGTGCATACAGGTGCGTTTAAATTTTTTCTTGTATCACTAATATTAGGTAAGATGATTAAGAAACCCTGTTTTACCCGTTTTTACCCCTAAATGTACAAATTTCCAAAAATCCCTCCTTAGTGGATCTACGTAACCAAAAACACATCCACTTTCAAAATTTCATGATTCTAGGTTCAGCCGTTTGGGCTGTGCTGTAGAGATTTTTGTAGAGTTTCTACAAGATTTATCATAATTATAAGCTCAAAAGCCTTATTCGGGGAGTTCGGGGATAGGGGATAGGGAAAATAATAGACCGATTTCAAATATATTCAATAAGCTTCGTCCTTGTTTCAAAAGAAGAGCATTTACCAATTTTCATAAAATTTTATTGAAAATTGCAACCTGTAGAGTGGGCACAAGGTTCACATGGACACAAAGACGGACAAACGAAGGACGGACGGACAGATGAGAAAGTGTTTCTGTTACTTTAGGGTGGGTGTAGGACCAATATTCCCACTATAGTGGTGTAGGGTAAAAAAAATTAATTTTTTACTAGCTAAAACATATTTCAAGTTCTTCTCTAAATAAGGCGTATACTTAATATTATATTATCAATAAATCATTAACACGTATACGTACAGGTGTCGTCAATTAAAGAAGTGCAAATTCACAATGTGAAACTTCCCAATTGAAATGAGAAAATGAAGTTTTTTTGGATTTTATTTGTTTCCATTATTTGTTCTTTATGACAACAGCTACAACTTTGCCTCAGAGAGTAAATTCCGAATGATTTGCAAGATATGGTTTGCAAGAGAAAATGATAATTTTTTTTTTTTTTTTGCAAAAATGGCTCCAAACATTAAATTTTGTAATTATACAAATGTTGTATATCATTTTACTTCACTTTTATTTAAAACTTCATGAAAAATATATTAAAATATTTTTAACATTAAACAAAAAACATCAACTGATAGAGGAAACAAGCCAAAACCAATATATGATCTAATAAAACGCCTCAGTTGTCAACAACTACTTCCGTTTTAAATAGTTTATGGCCAATATTTAAACAAATTGCAATTTGTAATATTTTTCTTTTTTTTTTTCAAAAAAGTAAATTTTAGTTAAGCATAAAAAAATTCAAATAAAAAACTGACACATTTATTAAATTAACAATTTAATAGTAAAAATAAAAAATCTACATAAAAACACAGCAACAAAAACATAATAAAAAAAAAAATAAAAATAACCATAAGTACACACAGAGGATACTCAAAATTAATATTCATAGAGGAAATTGAAAATATTTGATTTCCGATTTGGAATATTTCAATTCAATTAAAATATTAAAAACAAATTAAAATAATAAACAACTAAATAAATAATATACGAACGTACATACATATGTTTATATGTATGAAACATTAGCTGTAATATTTGTATGGAGGTAAATGGAGAAAAACAATAATAATAATAACAAATACATATTAAATTAATTAAATTAGTTTTAGTTTAGCTTTTAAAATAAACTAAATTTAATTGATAAGCAAAATATAACAAACAAAAAAAGGAGGAAAATGTAATTTACATAAATAAAACTAAAGAGAAAATGTAAATTTAAAACCAAAATAAAGTAAATGAAAGAAGATACATATAATGTAAATAATAATTAAAATTGACATGTATCTGTGTGTGTGTGTGTGTGAAAGTGTATCCTTTAAGCATGCCATTCATCACCTAAACATTTACTCTTGCTTATACATTTTATACTCATGTACATGTGTATGTAGATGTATGTTTATCTGTTTAATATAACAATAAACTTTTACATGTTTTACTTAGTAGATTGTATAGTAAAAGTGTAGAAGAAAAAAAATGAGTTTTTCTTTCGTTTACAAACAAACACACATGACAAATATTTCTTTTGTAAACATTAACAATACGTTTACACACTCAAACACATACACACACACATGTACTTGGCATAAACGCGTACATAAACAAAATTGAACTTCTTTATCTGCTGACTTTGCATATCAGTTTATAACATCAGAAATACACAAACTGCTACATACAATCTGGCTGATAATATACACTGAGAATAAAAGGGATAAGGAGACAATTTGAGAAAAATAAAACTAACACAATAATTATTAGGATGATAACAATATTTACAAAAATATCATATCCTGACATTTCCTACAATACAAAAATGTTCCTTAAGAATACCTTATTCCTTACCTTATTCTTTTAACGCTTACTTTTAGTATTTGTACAATAACAAATTTTCACAACTATACAAATATTAAACTTTAACACACGCACTCACACTAATGTTGTTTACCCATACGTCTAAATTTTTTTTCTTACAATCTACACACTTTCATATACATACATATAGACATACATATTCATATATTTTAAATATATAAATACATGAGTGTATTGTGTTTGAATTCTTTAATATATTTTATGGTAGAATTTTATCTGTTTGTCGCTCGCGCAAAACAAAATTTACACAATTTATAATTTAATCAACATAAAAGCTTTTCTTCTTCTTCTGCTCCTGCTTCCACTTCCAGCTACTGCTTTGTATTTACTCGTTCCCATATAATCATGATGACTGTTTGAATGCCTACTAGGGAAAAGAAAATTTATTTTGCTTTTTTTTATGTTGTTAAAATAAAAATTTTATAAACATAATTTTGTTTTTTTTTTTTTCACTTTTTTTGTTACACTTTCACTTAAAAGCATTATTATTTGTTTTTTTTTTGTTGCTGGTTGTGCTGGAAGCTGCTCATAAAAATATTCCGCCCAAAGTAAGTCAGGTCTGTTATTTAATGATTTTTTTTTTTTTTTTGCTTAAAGTTTTACTGGTGAGAGCGTCTGTGTATCAAAATTTGCGAGCTTTTAAATGCAAAAAAATACAATTAATCTTATATACAGTTTTATCATGTTTAAATCTAAATTATTTAATACCTAAAACATTATTAATATGTATTAGTAATGTTGGTGTATTTATGAATATGTACGGATAATATAAACATGTGTTATTTTTTCATATAAATTTACTACACATGGTGGAATTTTATATTAACATATTTTATACACTAAACCTGACACTTTTTTTTGAAATTCAGTGTAAACAATTATACTTTAAATTGAAAATTGAATGAAAATTCAAAAAGCTTAATTTTAAATTTTCGTATAAGTAAACAAAAATTATTTTTGGTGCGAACATTTACAAAATTATATGAATCCTGAACAATTTTGCGAGACACCCCTATTACTTTTCCCTAAATACAGATAATAACATATTGTGTTTTACAAGGACACTAAGTAATTATGATTATAAACACAGATATAAAAAAGATTCTCATAGTATGTTATTAAATCAGGGGTTTTTGTAAAATGTTTGAAAGTTAAAATATTTGGACAGACCAGACTATAGAGTAGACTATAGACTAGACAAAAGACTAGACTATAGACTGGACTATAGACTAGACTATAGACTGGACTATAGACTGGACTATAGACTAGACTATAGACTAGACTATAGACTGGACTATAGAATAGACTATAGACTAGACTATAGACTAGACTATAGACTAGACTATAGACTAGACTATAGACTAGACTATAGACTAGACTATAGACTAGACTATAGACTAGACTATAGACTAGACTATAGACTAGACTATAGACTGGACTATAGAATAGACTATAGACTAGACTATAGACTAGACTATAGACTAGACTATAGACTAGACTATAGACTAGACTATAGACTAGACTATAGACTAGACTATAGACTAGACTAGACTATAGACTAGACTATAGACTAGACTATAGACTAGACTATAGACTAGACTATAGACTAGACTATAGACTAGACTATAGACTAGACTAGACTAGACTAGACTAGACTATAGACTAGACTATAGACTAGACTATAGACTAGACTATAGACTAGACTATAGACTAGACTATAGACTAGACTATAGACTAGACTATAGACTAGACTATAGACTAGACTATAGACTAGACTATAGACTAGACTATAGACTAGACTATAGACTAGACTATAGACTAGACTATAGACTAGACTAGACTAGACTATAGACTAGACTATAGACTAGACTATAGACTAGACTATAGACTAGACTATAGACTAGACTATAGACTAGACTATAGACTAGACTATAGACTAGACTATAGACTAGACTATAGACTAGACTATAGACTAGACTATAGACTAGACTATAGACTAGACTATAGACTAGACTATAGACTAGACTATAGACTAGACTATAGACTAGACTATAGACTAGACTATAGACTAGACTATAGACTAGACTATAGACTAGACTATAGACTAGACTATAGACTAGACTATAGACTAGACTATAGACTAGACTATAGACTAGACTATAGACTAGACTATAGACTAGACTATAGACTAGACTATAGACTAGACTATAGACTAGACTATAGACTAGACTATAGACTAGACTATAGACTAGACTATAGACTAGACCAACGGTTCCCAAATGGGGGTCCGTGGACCCCTAGGGGTCCGTAGTAAAATCCTAGGGGGTCCGCGAAGACAAACAATATTCTGCTTTTATGCAATAATCCCAGATTTTTTGGTAACTTTTTGAATTTTATTTTTTCGGTTGTTTATCAGGAAGAAGCTAGGCCCTACAAATTTATTGTATCAGGCAATATCTTACTCTATATTGTATATAGAGTAAGATATTGCCTGATATGTAATTTTTATTTCCTGTATATGTAGTGAAACAATGTTTTTTATTTCAGACGGATAATGATCTGTCTTACAATTAAATAAGGGATACTGGTATTCCGGACTATGAAGTTAGGTCACATTTCATAATTCAAAGACAAGCTTATACCAGATTTAAGTTTGTCAAATTGTAAGCAAAATTGTTCTTGTTTGTAAGGACTAAAATTATATATTTCAAAAACTGAGGTGACTCTTTATGCACCTTCAATACGTTAATTTAGTTAATTTTAAATATAAATATTCCCTTCCGACGTGATACAAAGATTTTAACTTGATTTTATCGACCAATATTATTAAATTAACATCAGAAAATCCATAGCGTTTCGCGTAAATATGTAGGCAAAACCATGCAGTAAACATGGATGAAGTCCAACTTTCTTATATTATTTTCCCGAAAACTTAGCAATCCTCTTCTGCAATCGCAATAAATTTTTGAAACGTCACTCCTTAAGCACATGCCGACAATATTTGATAAAGGAACCTTTTTGTTACCTTGAAGAAAAATGAACATGAAAGATCTCACGATCATAAAATTAAACATCATGTTAACATTTCAACAAAGAAGTCTTTCTATCTTCAAAACCATGCAATTAAAAACCTATCGGGAATATTTTATAGATATGACATCTCTACATTTATTTGACCTAGGGATTTATGGACTAGGTAAATTTTCGGACGAACAATTATTTAGAACAATAAGATATCAAAATATGTATGGAGGTCCGCGAAATTAAATAAGTTCCTCAAGGGGTCCGCGAAGTAAAAACCGGTGGGAACCGCTGGACTAGACTATAGACTAGACTATAGACTAGACTATAGACTAGACTATAGACTGGACTATAGAATAGACTATAGACTAGACTATAGACTAGACTAGACTATAGACTAGACTAGACTAGACTATAGACTAGACTAGACTATAGACTAGACTAGACTAGACTATAGACTAGACTATAGACTAGACTAGACTAGACTAGACTAACTAGACTATAGACTAGACTATAGACTAGACTATAGACTAGACTATAGACTAGACTATAGACTAGACTATAGACTAGACTATAGACTAGACTATAGACTAGACTATAGACTAGACTATAGACTAGACTATAGACTAGACTATAGACTAGACTATATACTAGACTATAGACTAGACTATAGACTAGACTATATACTAGACTATAGACTAGACTATAGACTAGACTATAGACTAGACTATAGACTAGACTATAGACTAGACTATAGACTAGACTATAGACTAGACTATAGACTAGACTATAGACTAGACTATACTAGACTAGACTATATAGACTAGACTATAGACTAGACTATAGACTAGACTATAGACTAGACTATAGACTAGACTATAGACTAGACTATAGACTAGACTATAGACTAGACTATAGACTAGACTATAGACTAGACTATAGACTAGACTATAGACTAGACTATAGACTAGACTATAGACTAGACTATAGACTAGACTATAGACTAGACTATAGACTAGACTATAGACTAGACTATAGACTAGACTATAGACTAGACTATAGACTAGACTATAGACTATACTATAGACTAGACTATAGACTAGACTATAGACTAGACTATAGACTAGACTATAGACTAGACTATAGACTAGACTATAGACTAGACTATAGACTAGACTATAGACTAGACTATAGACTGGACTATAGAATAGACTATAGACTAGACTATAGACTAGACTATAGACTAGACTATAGACTAGACTATAGACTAGACTATAGACTAGACTATAGACTAGACTATAGACTAGACTATAGACTAGACTATAGACTAGACTATAGACTGGACTATAGAATAGACTATAGACTAGACTATAGACTAGACTATAGACTAGACTATAGACTAGACTATAGACTAGACTATAGTCTAGACTATAGACTAGACTATAGACTAGACTATAGACTAGACTATAGACTAGACTATAGACTAGACTATAGACTAGACTATAGACTAGACTAGACTAGACTATAGACTAGACTATAGACTAGACTATAGACTAGACTATAGACTAGACTATAGACTAGACTATAGACTAGACTATAGACTAGACTATAGACTAGACTATAGACTAGACTATAGACTAGACTATAGACTAGACTATAGACTAGACTATAGACTAGACTATAGACTAGACTATAGACTAGACTAGACTATGACTGTATTTCTGTTTTGAATATTAAACATGGCGCTAACTGTTACTCATACAAAGGACTCTAAAGTCATAAAATTATCTTACAGGATATTACCACCACAAACAAATCTCATTTTATAGTGATTTTGTAACCTAATTTATACAAACTAAACCATCAAATATTTCAATAAAAACTTATTTTTGTTGTTATTTGCTTTTAATTTCTCCTCTAATTCATTGCCCCCTTTTGAATTGGACATTCTTGAAATAGTCCATTAGGCATAATATTTGTTTTCTCCTCCCTCATAAATTTCACTAAGCCTCAAACGCATGTACGATCTATAGTTTCGTGTCTTTTTTTGAAGCTTCCAGCTGTTTTTCACAGACAAAAACAATTATCCTTGGGACATTATATGAATTAGTTCTATGTTAAAGATACAATCGTGCACATGGTGGTTTAGGGCCATTGTGAAAAAAAAAATACATATAAAACTTTATTGCTAACAAAAAAGGCCTTAAAGCCAGCAATTTAATACGGTTAAATATGCTCTTTTTGCCAAAAAAAAAAAAAAAGAAGAAAGAAAACTTAAACACTTCAGACATTTGAAAGAAATACGCAAAATAGACCAAAGAAAAAAAAAAAAAAAGAAAACACACAATAAAAGTATGTAACAGACAATCTGAAATATTTGGTTATATATAAAGGGTAGCCCAAAATTAATGTAAGAATTAAATTTGTTGCCAGTTAGGCAGTCAAAGCAACTGAACATAAAGCATTTTCATTGTAGAGAAGTAATTTTAGTAGTCCGAACCTAGTGTATAACTAGGGAAACCCTGTATATATGTTGTATATATAAGATTATACATAAGCAAAAAGCGCGTAGCTAATTGCAAACCAAATCTTAAATTCTTACACACAATATTTTGTGGTCGACCTTTTTATTTCTGATTTTCTTTATTTTATTCGTAAGGTTTATTGCAAATTTGTTTTCTTTTCTTGAGAATTTTCTTTTTATTTTCTTTTTGCGCAATTAATTTGGCACATTTCTACTTTGGAGTATTAATTGATCCCATTTTTCTGGTTAATTTCTTTAACCTCTTATTTAAGGGATTAGTTCAGGATGAATAACATAAACAGACAGAAAGTCGTATAAGAAAATAAGATTTGAATTAAAAAAGGAAAATCTTTAATTTAGAGAAACAAGATGAATAGCAGAAGAAGAAAATGTGTTACTAGTGTTACACACTACTTAACATTCATAATAAATTGGTTATAGGCCAGAAGGGAAAACAACAACAAAAATATTTGGAACACATACACTAGAGAGGAAATATAAATATTTTTAGTACTTTTATAAGTTCTCATGGCCTGAGATATTAATTTTGCCGGCAATATCTTATAGTCAGATGTGTACTACATAAGTTTCAAGAAGTATAGATATTTATTAACTTTTTAGACAACCAAACTTAAAACATATACCTTATAGCTACAGAAATTATTAAAGGAATAGGCATATTGAAAACTAAAGACCAAAAAATGTTGGTCCAAAACTTCAATTTGTAAATACGCTTGAATGTATTACATCAATGTATTAGTTACAAGTTTACAAAATATGAACATATACATATAAGAATGCAAATTATTGTAAACAAATTCACTCGAGAATACGAAATTGGCAAAATGCCAAGTAGACAGACAAGTCACACCCAAAGTGATCATTTTCTCAGACTAATATCTAGCAAACCGTTTGGAATTTTGATTTACTCTCTGAGGAAAGGTTGTACCTCTTGTCACAAAGAACAAAAATTTAGAAAAACTTCATCTTAATTTTTTCCATTTCAAGTGGAAAGTTTTACATTGTGAAAGTGTGCATTGCTATTATTAATGACACCTGTACGTATACGTGTTAATGATTTATTGATATTACAAATATTACGTATACGCCTTATTTAGAGAAGCTCTTGAAACATTTTTTAATTTGTAAAAAAATGGATTTCTTTTTAAGTTTTTGCGATTTTGATCCTGAAGATGAAGCGTTTTTGATTTTATATGTTCAGAATTTTTGTTCCTTATACCAAGAGCTACAACTTTGCCTCAAAGTGTATGACTTTGGGCAAAACTGGGAGACACTGACGTTTGTTTTAGGACTTTTATAACGTATTGCACTGTGTAATCATGACAAATACATGCGATAGTAAGAAACTAGTATTATGTCAACTAGGATTAATAACAAAGTCGAAAACAAATTTTTATCATTATCTACCAAAAATAAAAACTGCACCTGATTTTCTTATTCCATCTTTACCTTAATTGATTTTCATGAGTGTAATTTTATTTCCTAAAAAGAAAACTACTTAACAAAAAAAGCTGTATGATTTTACAAAATATGATGGAGATGATGATGACGATGATTTCGGTTACGTTAACGGTGTTGATTAAAAGCCCCATATTAAAGAGTGTAGAAAAAGCCGAAAATATCTAACAACAAAAATATAAAAAAGAAAATAATAATAAAAATCCCTTGCTCAAAAAAAAAAATACCACCTAAGCCTAAGGCAGTCCTTAAAAAAACGAGAAAAATTACTTAAATGAGAGGCCTAACAATGCCACAAAACAACGAAAAGAACAACCAAAAAAAAAAAGACAAATTGATGAGACCAAAATGAAATGAAAACTTCTAACCAACAAATAACATCCAAAGCAAAAAATGGCTAACAACTGAAACTAAAAGAAAGGTCTTACAGTCTTTTCTAACAAAATTGAAACAAATACGTATAAAAAGCTTAAGTCATTTAGAAAAAAAAGAACAAATTCGTTTATTTTTTTTTTTTTTTCTGCTTTGGATTTTTTTTTGTTCAAGAAATAGAATCAGATTATGGGAGTTTATATAAATGTTAAGGGATATTAGAGGTTATTTTTCACATGAATGGTTGGGGTGATTTAATATTGGATGCTATATTGTTGTTGGTATAGCTGTTCATGTTGTATATGTTTATGTTGTAGTTCTTGTTGTTGATGAAGTTGAAAATATAATAAGAATAATGGTTGGAGGGTTATAGGGAAACCCCAAGTATTATAAACTACTTACCACAAAAATATGTATGACTACATGATAATAAAGCTATAAAGTACGTTATATTTATATAAAAATTTTAGAAAATTTTCCCATGTCGAATATTTGTTGAATGGGAGAAAAAAGTTATTTCCATGGGGAGTGAATTAGAAATTTCTAAGTTTCTTTGAAAGTTTGAAACTTGAACTAGAACTGACCTAAACTAGAATTGTATTAGAATTGACATAGAACTGAACACTAACTGGACTAAAACTAACCTAGAATTCTTAAATTTAATTTAAATAAATTTACTGTCTTTTTCTGTTTTTAATTTAAAATTTGCACTTACGCAGTCAAACTATAAAAACATTAATTTTAAATTTCCCTTATTTGACGGGAATGATTAAAAAAATGCATTATTTTCCCGAACTCCAAACCCTACACACTGGACAAAAACTTAACAAAATGCAATATAGTTTTCAATTTTGGAAAGTTTTAGCTTTGTAAATAATGCAAATATTTTCTACCACACCCAACATTTCAAATAAACCAACTACATACTACTACCGACATTAAAACTGCAAGAAGAGAGGAAAATAGAGAATCTGAAAAAAAGGCAAGCTTAACATAAGAAGAAGAATTAGGTCATTTTAGGTTCAAACTAAAAATGCAAATGTGCCTTAATAAATGATGGCTGATTTGCTTAGTTCACTAACACACAAAAAATAAGCGTAAAAAGACTAACACAATGACACACACTCCTACATTTACACACTCACAATATATGTATGTGTGTGTGACATGAACTGGCTTTGCTGTTTTAAAAATTTTACATGGTACGGTCGATTGGTTGCCTGAACGAGTGAATAGTTAGTCACTCCATACAACAAATGCCCGTCTATCCGTTCGTTCGTTCATCCATCCAACCATTTTTCTGTCTTTTATTATCCTTGTAATAACTACAACAACAACAACTTAAATACATAATATTCAGTCATTTCAGCCATTCACTACTTTAACCCAAGTTTACCCCCCTCCCTCTTTTTTTAAAGTACTGGTTTATTTGTGTGTGTGCTTGTATTTAAGAGCTTGTATATTTGTATTAGTAACTGGTTTCATAATGATAATAATGATAGCAATGTTATATTCCAATTTTTTTTCATTCGATATTTTTTTTAATGTTCCAACATCATGTTGCCAATGATTAAGCAAAAAATCAATTTATATGCAAGTGTATACCGAGCTTGTGTGTGCTAGTTACTGGACTCGGCCGACGATGACTGCGGCTAAAAGTTAAGTAGTGGCAAAAGCATAGATACAGAGTCATGGCGGCCATAAAACTCGCAGACAAATTATGTTTAATAGTTTTTGAATATATGAATGCAAATTAGTTGAAGATTTCGGATTGTGGAAATATCATTTTATACTCATTGTATAAGTATCTATCTATAGTTGTATACATGACTATGCACTTGTATAGATACCACATACATCCAACCATCCATCCATCCATTCATCCTTATAAACTAGTAGTTGAATTTATGTGCATTATAAAAGTTAATCGACAAATCAGAAATTTAATTTAAATAAACATTTTAATTTTGAAAATCTATTTTCCAAGCTTTTGTTATAGTTTTCTTATTAAATTATTAATTTGTAGAGATTTTTACTGAAACATTTAAATTTAAGTCGTTAGGACTAAGGATTTTGGATATTAGTGCGGAGTTTGGGAAATCAGACTGTGAAATAAGTTGAAGAACTGAACTAGAACTAGACTTCAACTAGAACTGAACTAGAACTGAACTAGAACTGAACTAGAACTGAACTAGAACTGAACTAGAACTGAACTAGAACTGAACTAGAACTAGAACTGAACTAGAACTGAACTAGAACTGAACTAGAACTGAACTAGAACTGAACTAGAACTGAACTAGAACTGAACTAGAACTGAACTAGAACTAGAACTGAACTAAAATACATCATTAAAGTCATTATTATTTAAATTTCAACCACAGCAGGAAAACTAAAAGAAATCTTAAAAAAATATGAGAAAATGTTAAAAGTTTTTTCCATAGATGTTTGATGTATAAGGAAAACTTAACATTGACAAATCATTTAATATCTTTACTACAAGTTTATCTATAGACAATAATCCTGCAGCAAATTTTGTAATACATGCAAAAAGAAAGCATAACGAAAAATTCAAAAGAAGTAAAAAGGAATATTTATTGGCAATTGAGTTATAACGAACATTAATTGCTTTTTTTGTTAACAATTTTTTCAAGTATGAATTTAAAGAGGTTTTTTTTTTGTTTTGCTTTGGTCTTATATCGGCTTTAATCACTGTCTATGTAAAAGATAGATTTTTTTGTTGATTTCTTTTATTTTAATTTTTTTGTCTTCTGTTATTTTGTACGCTCGGTTAAATGCCCAATTAAATTTGACTTATGAGTGTTATACGAGTGACTTTTACCAACCGTTATTAGACGACCAATGGAGTCAGCCAACCAGTCATACAGCCAGTTTAGTCAAGCCACTTATGGTATCTAGAAAATATTCATACATATATATTTCTGGTAGCAGTCAGTGGTGGTGATGAGGTCACATTAATAAAACTCCTGATGTGAGTGTGCAAGGGAATGTGTGTGTGTGTGTACCCTGGAGTTCACAGTGGCAGATCTCTGAATTACTTGGGGATATTACGAAACGATTAAAAATGTGCATTAATTAGATTCAATAAAGTGCTAATTGATTTCGTGTATTTACTTACATATGTATATAAGATCTAATCCATTAAATTGTTGGACGTATATAGTACCCCTTAAGATGCTGTATGCTATCTAAAAGGTATACTTTGACTTCAAATACTGCTGGGTACTTTAGCATGAAGACAACATTTAAAAGAATTATACAAATGTCTCATATACAGGGATTGTTTCCTCTAAAGCACCCCAGGAGATTACTGTTTTGCTGCTCAGTTAACTGTCCTTTGCTTTTTGTTAATTTTCCTTTTTCCACTGCGATTTCTATTTTTTTTTGCTTTTGGAATAATGGGAAAGCAGGCAGGATACATCAATTTTTGCTGTCTTCTTTAATTTCGTGGTTGATGTGACAAGCCTAAAGTACTTGTTAGAGTCAATACATATACTAGACATATACGAGTCCTTGTATGACCAACAAATTTGTTTGTCTGTATAGTTCAAGAGCACTTGAAATTCTATTGTTTATTGCATATACGGAGAGTCTTGTTTTTTTGTGACATTTATTTTCTGTGTGATTTGTTAAATGTTGTGGTATTATTTGCCAAGCCAAAAAATCCAAACCGAAAAGAAAATATCTATTAAAAAGCAACCCAGACACCTTTAGTGGGAAGGGGTATAGAGGAGGTTTATTTTAGCATTTTGCATTTGTTTCTGCAAAAACGATCAAAATCGTTTGGCTGGCAGGCTCTGTCTGTTACAGAGAACTACATTTCAAATAAGTATTTATTGTCAAGTGACCGCAAAACTGACAAGCAGGCGTTTTAATTCCACTTAATGATGACAATTGTAAATGTTAGAAATTTGGCGTTGATACGTATTCAATTAATAAATAAATTAGCAAATATTTAAGCATTTAATGATGTTTAAAATGAATGTCAAATGCTCCGTTTAATTTTACAAATTTTCAGTTTACATATAGACATTTCGAGTAATTAAATAGAATGTTTAATTTAAAATTCTGATTAGTATGTTGCAAAAAGTAATGGGTAATTTTAAATAATGGGAGGCAGAGAAAGTGTAGAATGGAATGCATGTACATTAAGGTGGTCGTACATTTGTTTGGCGAAAAAATAAGATACTGGTGTTCGAACAGAACATGGTTCATTCTAAGATACCGTTTCTTAACATTTTTCTCCTGGAGTGAGGTCATTTACATTGAGAGGCGCTTAAATAATTCCAATATAATTTGATTCATGTTAAACTAGAAATTTTAGTTGTTACCGCTAATACCTTTCACTCCAGTTATATAGTAGAGCATTTTCGTTTAACCTTTGCCAGTAATTTACCCAACGTGATTAAATACAATTATATGATTACGTCCTTTCTACCCACAACATCACTTTTCAAACTGTCAACAAAGTCGTTACTACTGTGCATGCTGCAGGTGCGTGTTGCATGCAACTAATTTAGTAAGCTTTATTTTCATGTTGACAAATACCACTATAACATCTCAAAAATTCGACTTAAATAAGTAAGTAGCTGTATTGGAATTAAATAATATTTTTCAACAAATTTAGGTTTAATTAATTTTCTTAACTTTTAGTTGGAAAAAATTAAGCAAGTTAAAAGTGGCGCCATGAGTATTTGATTCAAAAGATGTTTGCTGGAGATTAAGATTTCTGACAACATTGAATGGTTCTTTAATTTTCGACAAAATTAACCCTTGTTGATGTTTAAGAAATATGGCATAAAAATCTTCGAGTATTTTTTTTTTTAGTTTTCCATTAATTTTCTTTTTATAGACAATTTTCTTTTTATAGACAATTTTCGATGAATTTTCTTTTTATAGAAAATTTTCGATAAATTTTCTTTTTATAGAAAATTTTCGATGAATTTTCTTTTTATAGAAAATTTTCGATGAATTTTCTTTTTATAGAAAATTTTCGATGAATTTTCTTTTTATAGAAAATTTTCGATGAATTTTCTTTTTATAGAAAATTTTCGATGAATTTTCTTTTTATAGAAAATTTTCGATTAATTTTCTTTTTTAGAAAATTTTCGATTAATTTTCTTTTTTAGAAAATTTTCGATGAATTTTCTTTTTAAAGAAAATTTTCGATGAATTTTCTTTTTAAAGAAAATTTTCTCCTTATAGAATTTTTTTTTAAATTTTCTTTTTATACAAAATTTTCAATAAATGTTCCTTTTATAGAAAATTTTCAATAAATATTCCTTTTATATTCTTCGATTAATTTTAATCTTTTAAAAAGTTTTGATAAATTTTCTTTTTGTATAGGAAATTATCGATAAATTTCCTTTCTGTATAGAAAATTTTCAATAAATTTACTTTCTGTAAAAAAAAATTTTGTTATATATGTATATAAAATTTTTGATAAATTTGTTTATATAAGAAAATTTCGATAAATTTTCTCTTCATAGAAAATTTTCCATAAATTTTCTTTTTGTATAGAAAAATTTTCTTTTTATACAGACAATTTCCTATAAGTTTTTTATTTACATACAACCTTGAACAAATCTCGGAAAGCCTAAGGATTAGAAAATATTTTAGATATATTCGAAGTACAAATATCTTTATTTCTACATTCCATACCTGTCAATCCTAATTATTTTTTATTTAAAAAACTATAATGTAAATATTTTTTTACCACCTAGATAACTGCTCATCGATTTATCTCTTAAACTAATTACTACTATGTCTTAAATTGTGTTGTATAGTATTGTTGCCTAATAACAATAATAAATTGTTTGCATAAAACTCTTTTTTCTAAGGGATTAAAATTTGAAAAAGTAAAATCTGTATAAAAAGCTTTAATCGTTTTTAACATTTAAAGCTCATTTATCATAGACAGCTTTAAAGTGTCATGCGGAATCTGTCTATTTGGTTGTATTAGGCTTTTTATTATGAATTTAGTTGTTTGTTTCTGTAGATTTGCTTTAATTTAATGCTATAGTATTTAATGGCTTATGAATTATATTTAGTTAATAACCTGTATAAACAAAAGCCAAAAAACAATAATAAAATAATACTTAATACATAAATAAACTTATGCTGCTTAAAACGCAAAATAAATATTATAAAATCAGTAACCCCACATGAGGTTTAGTTAAAGTTAAACTAAAATTTTCCCATTAAGAAAAGTTTATTAGTATTATTAACATTTTGTTGGGTTATACTTTTATCGATAAATATGTATATAAATGTATATGTATATGTATTAAAAAATATATGCGTGTGAGTGAAGTTGTTTTATTGTTTCTGTTTGTATCGATAAATAACACTTTCTCTTCTTTATGGTTATTAACATTATTATTGTAAATAACTCGATAAATTTATGTATGTGCCTGTCTGTGTGTATGCTTGTATACTCATCTGTATGCGTGTTATTAAATAATCAATGAAATGTTTTATTGACAAATATATTTGTGTCAATAAATAAATAAAATTATTCGTCAAACGAATGCGCGTCTGTCTGTATATGTGTATGTACATAGGTCCTTTAGCAGTGATACTCTTAAATGCCATAACTAAACTGTCGTATTTTAATGCGAAGACAACGACATCGAAGTTAATCAATGCATAAAGCAATATTAATGAATGAGTGAATGTCTGAGTTCAAAACCACAGACAGAGTGAAGGGAGACAGGGGTAAGAGGAAACAACTATATTTTTAAGTATGTATTATGTTAACTGTGATAAGTTCTTGTACAATTTAAACAAAATTCAATAATTTTTTACACAAAATTTAAAAAAAATTATTTTTTTAGAAAATTTTCGATAAAATTTGTTTTCATAGAAAATTTTTGTTAAATTTTCTTTTTATAGGAAATTTTTGTTAAATTATCTTTTTATAGAAAATTTTCGATAAATCTTTTTATAAAAAATTTGCGATAATTTTTTTTAAAGAAAATTTTCGATAAATTTTCTTTTTATAGAATATTTCCGATAAATTTCCTTTTTATAGAAAATTTTTGATAAATTTCCTTTTTATAGAAAAGTTTTGATAAATTTAGTTTTTATATAAATTTTCCGATAAATTTTGTTTTTATAGAAAATTTGCGATAAATTTCCTTTTTATAGAAAATTTTAGATAAATGTAGTTGTTATAGAAATTTTTCGATAAATTTTCTTTTTATAGAAATTTTTCGATCAATTTCCTTTTTATATAAAATTTTTGATAAATTTTCTTTTTACAGAAAATTTTCGATAAATTTTCTTTTTACAGAAAATTTTCGATGAATTTTCTTTTTATAGAAAATTTTCGATGAATTTTCTTTTTATAGAAAATTTTCGATGAATTTTCTTTTTATAGAAAATTTTCGATGAATTTTTTTTTATAGAAAATTTTCGATGAATTTTCTTTTTATAAAAAATTTTCGATGAATTTTCTTTTTATAGAAAATTTTCGATGAATTTTCTTTTTATAGAAAATTTTCGATGAATTTTCTTTTTATAGAAAATTTTCGATGAATTTTCTTTTTATAGAAAATTTTCGATGAATTTTCTTTTTATAGAAAATTTTCGATGAATTTTCTTTTTATAGAAAATTTTCGATGAATTTTCTTTTATAGAAAATTTTCGATGAATTTTCTTTTTATAGAAAATTTTCGATGAATTTTCTTTTTATAGAAAATTTTCGATGAATTTTCTTTTTATAGAAAATTTTCGATAAATTTTCTTTTTAAAGAAAATTTTCGATAAATTTTCTGTTTATAGAAAATTTTCGATAAATTTTCTGTTTATAGAAAATTTTCGATAAATTTTCTGTTTATAGAAAATTTTCGATAAATTTTCTTTTTATAGAAAATTTTCGATAAATTTTCTTTTTATAGAAAATTTTCGATAAATTTTCTTTTTATAGAAAATTTTCGATAAATTTTCTTTTTATAAAAAATTTTCGATAAATTTTCTGTTTATAGAAAATTTTCGATAAATTTTCTGTTTATAGAAAATTTTCGATGAATTTTCTTTTTATAGAAAATTTTCGATGAATTTTCTTTTTATAGAAAATTTTCGATAAATTTTCTTTTTAAAGAAAATTTTCGATAAATTTTCTGTTTATAGAAAATTTTCGATAAATTTTCTGTTTATAGAAAATTTTCGATAAATTTTCCTTTTTTAGAAAATTTTCGATAAATTTTCCTTTTATAGAAAATTTTCGATAAATTTTCCTTTTATAGAAAATTTTCGATAAATTTTCCTTCTTTTTATAGAAAATTTTCGATAAATTTTCCTTCTTTTTATAGAAAATTTTCGATAAATTTTCCTTCTTTTTATAGAAAATTTTCGATAAATTTTCCTTCTTTTTACAGAAAATTTTCGATAAATTTTCCTTCTTTTTATAGAAAATTTTCGATAAATTTTCCTTCTTTTTATAGAAAATTTTCGATAAATTTTCCTTCTTTTTATAGAAAATTTTCGATAAATTTTCCTTCTTTTTATAGAAAATTTTCGATAAATTTTCCTTCTTTTTATAGAAAATTTTCGATAAATTTTTCTTCTTTTTATAGAAAATTTTCGTTAAAATTTGGTTGTATATTTATAACACCCTAATGCGCTTAACTATATAATTGGTTGTGGGTTTAAGTGCTTGTGTTGAAATATCACTGAAGAAGTTTAATACAGCAATTATTTATTTATTTATTTTATGTTTACCAACATTTGTATGGATTAATGCCCCAAAAACAGTAAACAACAAGCCATTGTTGTAGCAGGAGTTTGCAAAAAAAAAATAAAAAAAACAACAAACATTGATTTATGACTGATAAAACATTAAGCTTTATTAAAGCCAAACATATTAAATTAATTAATAATAACTACGTTCACAGACAAACAAATAAACCAACAAACGGACAGACTATCAAGTAGAAAATACCAAACAGACAAATATATACAGAAAAAAGAAAGCAAAATATAAAACTTAACCAGTTGACCAAAAATGTCTAGTCAATGTTGTATTAAACTATGTACAACTTGTTAAGAATGTTTTAAAAGTTATGGTCAATTGGTTTAATGCTTTGACTAACATTCACCGGAGCATTTCACCCAAATATACATTAGTCTAAACCCTGAAGTTTTTCTAATCATTTAGTGTGTATAATTCAAATGTCTTTGACACATCATCATCATCATTTAGTGTTTACTGTAAGCAATATTTATGTTGTCAACTATTCATACTGTAACCAGTGTTCTTTCTATATTTGATTTTACCTTTAACTAGCCATAAGTATTGTGTCATTCTTTATGTTTAATTAAGTTAATGTAATGGAATGTCAACAAAACTGATGTTAACAACTCATTTGAATGAAAATTCAAATACTATTTGAAAGGAAAATATATATTTATTTTAGTAAAATAAATTATGTATTTTACAATATAATTACAATTTACAAAGATTTTGGAAAATTATAATGTAATAAAGTAATAAAACTAATTGTTATGGTGATAAAAATTAACAGTTTGATATTATTTATTTGTAGAGATTGTTGAATTCTCAGATATACATATGTAATTGAACATGTTTAGAGCAATAATTTTAAAATTATTACACGAAATTATGATCACTATGTAGACTACAAAGTGATCAAATTGTAATTATTTACATATGTATGTAGGTTTGCTTATTAGCATTACGATTGGTTTCAGAATGAGAAAAGTAAATGCCGTGTACGAATCCATAATAACCTATAAGTTCATATTTAAGGCACCCTTCTTAAATTTACTTTAAATATACTACACATTTGGGTGCCCTGTTCTACTTTTTTATAGAAATACGATGCTAAATATAAACAACATATGGGTGTCATATGGTCGGCCATGCCCGACTAGGCCGAGTATTTATATGGAGGTAAAGGTAAATTTGGTCCTATCCGTATAAATTTTGGTACAGTGATTTACGATGACAATGTGATAGCAGTGTTTAAAGGTAAATTTCTACCTTCGAGTTATTTTCTGAATGGGACTTTGTATGGGGACTAGGGTCAAATGAGGCTCTATCATTAAGAAAATCGGCAGTATCATTTAAACTTATATAAAACTAAGACTTGCCGATTTTTGTAGAGATTGTACAATATTTAATATTATTATAAGCTCAAAACCACTAATCGGGGGTACGGTTTTATGGGGTCTTGGTGAAATAATCAACCCTTTTCAATAAGCTTCGTCCTTGGGTCAAAAGAAGACTATGTACCAAATTTTATTAAATTATCTTGAAAATGACGACCTGTAGCGCACAATGTTTACATGAACACACAGACGGACGGACACATAGACAGACGGACAGGGCTTAATCGACTCAGAAAGTGATTCTGATTCGATGGGTATACTTTAAGGTAGCTGTAGCACCAATATTTTTGGG
Organism: Lucilia sericata; assembly: GCF_015586225.1. Lineage (NCBI taxonomy): Eukaryota > Metazoa > Arthropoda > Insecta > Diptera > Calliphoridae > Lucilia > Lucilia sericata. The sequence continues at coordinate 134,574 of NW_023994696.1, read as the reverse complement.
TATTACAAACATCAGCACAAACTCATAATAAACAAGTAAGAAATTATAGTCGGTTAGTTTTCATAATTAATCATTTAAGTTGAATTGTACCTTGCCTCAGATATACGTAAGCCATTTATTGTTGAATAAAATTGTGGACATTTAAGTCAAATTTTGAAGGGGGCTTTGTATGGGGGCTAGGGTCAAATGAGATCCTATAATTAAAAAATTCATGAGGGTCATCAAGGCTAGTATAGAACTTGGTTTTGCAGTTTTTTGTCGAGATACGAGTATATTAAACATAATTATAAACTTAAAAGCCATATTCGTCGTGTTCAGTTGTATGGGGGCTAGGTGAAATAATGGACCGATGTTAACCATTTACAATAGGCTTCGTGTTCCGTACCATAGAAGATCATGTGCCAAATTTCATAGAATTATCTTCAAAACTGCAACCTGTAGTTTGATTACAGGGTTTACAAGCCCTATACGGGGGATCAGTTGTATGGGGGCTAGGTGAAATAATAGACCGATCTTAACTATTTTCAATAGGCTTCGTCCCTGGGACAATAGAAGATCATGTACCAAATTTCATGAACGGACGGACGGACATAGCTAAATCGACTCAGAAAATGATTCTAAGCCAATTGGAATACCTATATTATTGTGCGTTACAAACATCAGCACAAACCCAATATACTAAAGTGGTATAGGGTATAAAAATTCAAAGGTCCTCAGTTCCCTACCAGCGATTGAAAATCCTGATCCCAGTACAATATAATAAAAAATTGTCTATAATCTTTTCGAAATGGCTATCAAATGAGATTCATTTTTAAAAAGATTGCAAAAAATTTGTTTAACATATTGTACTAAGATCAAAATTTTGAATCGATGGTGGAGAACTGAGGCCTCTTTCGTGTTCAGTATATTATTACACATCAATTGAAAGGTATTCTTACATGAGATTCTTAATAAGGCAGTTACTCGGTACACCCTAATACACATGTCTCGATGGTGGTTATAAGAGATTTGTCGCATAGTCAAGTATAAATTATTACAATTATGATCAAAGTATCAAGTTATATAAAGAGCTAAGACTGAGACCCTTTAAACCACTGGGAAAGCTTTTATTAAAGAATTTACAATAAGCATTTCATTTGCGAAGAGGTTATCTCTATAACTGCCTGCAAAACCAATTTCTATGTATATTTTTCCAATTAATTATGTAATTTACTTTCATACTATAAATACTCAGTTGTCACTGACTAATTGTAATTATTGGCAACGACATGTTTTATTTTAGCTTTGGCTTTAAGCATTTGTTATTTTTCATATATATTTTCTTTGTTCTTTTCTGTCACTTGTTCCTTTTTAAGCTCATTATACTATTTTCTTTTGTTAAATAATAATAATAATAAACATTATATTTTGTTTTTGTTGTTGTTGTTGATAAGCCATCGAAAATTTAGACAATTTGGCGCCCCAAACAAAACACAACAAAAATAGAAATAAAAAAAATAAATGAGTATAAGTGCCCAGCAAAAACTTGTTAAGAAACTTATACTTAAACAACTATTTCGTAATTACTTTTAAGTACTTTAATAATGACTTACATACAATCATATATGTAAGTACTTACTGACACGCTGAAAAATAACTATGCAGTGGTGTTGTGAGTATGACAGCGATCTAACCAACACAAAGCCCAACTTCGTATTCAATGTAATCGCATTTTGCTTATTCTAATTTTTAAGTCCTTATAAGTAATGAGTTATTTAAGTACTTATATATCAGCGTGTGCGGTATATCAATAAATAAGTAGTGAAAATTAGTTTTAATTACTTTCTACCTCTTTCCATCTCTATGTAAGTGTTTGCTGGGTATATATGAATAGATGTAATAAACAGATAATTATAGTTTGTAAAAATACAAAGAACTTCAGCCAATAAAAATCTAATTAAAATTTTAGAAGGTTAATTATACAAATAAACTTAGAGTATAGAAAATATTTAACACAATATGCTTTATAATTTTACAAACAGATATTTAAATATGTATTTATTTCAAAAAAAAGGAAAAAAACTGTCTTAAAGCCTCAATTATTTACATATTATAATTACATTACTTTAATGTAAATAATTAACTGTTTTTACACCTTTTATAATAAAATGAAATTAAGCGCTTATTTAAAAAAAACAAAATATCATTTAAAATTAAATAAATTTAAATAATTACTAATTTCTCTCGTTTAAAATTTTCCACAAAAATTTACAAAAAAAAAAAAAAAAATAAAATAATAATAGATATTTCTATAATTACATATTAGTTAAAATTATGCGGAATTTCTACTTAAAATTTTTCTTTCTATTAATAATATTTAATATTAATAAAATTTAATTTTAAATATTTAACCATAGAAATGTTGGGCGTTATTTAATTGTAAACATTTATTTATTATAAAATTATAAACTACAAAAATTTATTGTATACAGCCCAATAGTTTGCTTTAAAATTATTTAATTGTAACATAATCATATTAGAGAAATTGTGGTCATTATTTCTATTTAACTATTGAAAATATGCATTTTGTTTCTCTTTTTTGTTTTTGCTTTGCTGGATAATAATTATAATTCAGTGTTTTTTTCTCTTTGGCCAAGTTTAAAAATATGCATTTTTGCATAATGCAGTGTAGGATTATAATTTAAATAAAAAAAAAAAAAAACAAATGTGGAAAAACAACTAATAGCAAATAAAAATATTTAGTAGTTAGATTTTTCATTAAAATAAATAGATATATAAATATTGCATAATAAGTTTGATAATGTTATTTTTTTTCTTGCCAATTTTTTTTTTAAACTAATTTTATTTAGTTATTAAATTTAATTAAATACAGATATTTGTTATTGTTATGGTTATTTGTTATTTGTTATTAACTAATAGTATTTGTTTTAATGTTGTTTAAAAAAACATATATAGTGTCAATTTAATAGTTATGCAAAAAAAAAAAAAATTAGAAACAAAAAACAAATACACTCATTAAAGCAATTGAGTGGAATTAGTTTAAATTATGTTATTAATATTGTATAGAAGCATACCCGATGGTGTTTGCTAGCATCAACAACATTATAAAAGGTTGATTATAAAATGTGAGAGAGTTATAGTCAGCTATGTCGTATATAATATCAAGCACATATAGCTCTGTACTTGGATTTTATGAATCAGTTTGGCAATTTATTATCTCATTTCATTTATTTATTAAACACTCTAGCTTAGTGAGAAATGTCTATATTAGAGTGTCCCAAGGAACTGACTTTTTAAGAATCAAATCTCATGTAGAAAAACCTCTCAACTGATGCGTATTAATATACTGAACACCAGAAAAATTAAAAAGGATTTTTCGTAAGGGGCATCCTTACATATTTTAAATATTTTAAAATATTTTAAAAATTGTTTGGCATTAAGTTTGGTCCATTTCAGCCTTTTTAGATTATCTAGGAAGTTACTTACACAATAGCGTTTTAAGCCATTATTTAAGCACTTACAAGTAGGGAGTTACACTAGTACTTACTATGATCGGAGTCAGTTAGTTAGTTAGTTAGTTAGTTTAGTTAGTTAGTTAGTTAGTTGTTAGTTAGTTAGTTAGTTAGTTAGTTAGTTAGTTAGTTAGTTAGTTAGTTAGTTAGTTAGTTAGTTATTAGTTAGTTACTTAGTTAGTTAGTTAGTTAGTTAGTTAGTTAGTTGTTTTAGTTAGTTAGTTGTTAGTTAGTTAGTTAGTTAGTTAGTTAGTTAGTTAGTTCTTGTTAGTTAGTTCGTTTAGTTCGTTCGTTAGTTAGTTAGTTATTTTTGTTCGTTTGTTCGTTCGTTAGTTAGTTAGTTCGTTCTTTTCGTTTCGTTCGTTAGTTCGTTCGTTCGTTCGTTAGTCAGTTTCGTCAGTTAGTGTTCGTTAGTTAGTTAGTTCGTTCGTTCGTTAGTTTAGTTCGTTTTTGTTCGTTCGTTCGTTCGTTCGTTTGTTCGTTTCGTTCGTTCGTTCGTTCGTTCGTTCGTTCTTCGTTTCGTTCGTTCGTTCGTTCTCGTTTCGTTCGTTCGTTCGTTCGTTCGTTTCGTTCGTTTCGTTCGTCGTTCGTTTGTTTCGTTCGTTTCGTTCGTTCGTTCTTTCGTTCGTTCGTTCGTTCGTTCGTTTCGTTCGTTTCGTTTTCGTTCGTTCGTTCGTTCGTTCGTTCGTTCGTTTTCGTTCGTTTCTTAGTTCGTTCGTTCGTTCGTTTCGTTCGTTCGTTCGTTCGTTCGTTCGTTCGTTCGTTCGTTAGTTTCGTTTCGTTCTTTCGTTCGTTCGTTAGTTCGTTCGTTCTTCGTTCGTTCGTTCGTTCTTTCGTTCGTTCGTTTTTCGTTTCGTTCGTTCGTTCGTTCGTTCGTTCGTTCGTTCGTTCGTTCGTTCGTTCGTTCGTTCGTTTCGTTCGTTCGTTCGTTCGTTCGTTCGTGTTTCGTTCGTTCGTTCGTTCGTTCGTTTCGTTCGTTCGTTCGTTCGTTCGTTCGTCGTTCGTTCTTCGTTCGTTCGTTCGTTCGTTCGTTCGTTCGTTCGTTCGTTCGTTCGTTCGTTTCGTTCGTTCGTTCGTTCGTTCTTCGTTCGTTCGTTCGTTCGTTCGTTAGTTTCGTTCGTTCGTTCGTCGTTCGTTGTTCGTTCGTTCGTTTCGTTTTCGTTTCGTTCGTTCGTTCGTTCGTTCTTCGTTCGTTCGTTCGTTCTTCGTTCGTTCGTTCGTTCGTTCGTTCGTTCGTTCGTTCGTTCGTTCGTTCGTTCGTTCGTTCGTTTCGTTCGTTCGTTCGTTCTTCGTTCGTTTCGTTCGTTCGTTCGTTCGTTCGTTCGTTCGTTCGTTCGTTAGTTCGTTCGTTCGTTAGTTCGTTTAGTCGTTGTTTGTTCCGTTCGTTACTATACCTCAAATACACCTAGGCTTTTATAGGGCCCGTTGTGCGCTCCTTAACCCGTGCCTGATGTGGGAATCGAACTCTACCCCCACCTACCGGAGGCCAAAAAATAGGAGCTATGTAGTGCGGGAAAATATTTTAACAAAAAGGCTAAAGAATGTAGTCACGTATATAGTAATTTGTTAGACATTACTAAACTCCTTCTAAGTAATACAGGCGTATGTCGCAGTCATTGAAAAGTAAGTTCAAGGACTCAAGAGTAAGTACCACTTAGTGCCATGTTTTGGCTGGACAAGTTTGTAATACAGGCTTAAAGCAGTTGTAATTGAAGCTTTCACAATTAGTTGCAATAGTAATCGAAACTTTGCCAATAACAATTACACTTTTCAAGTAACTGTAATTGACCATGTAAGGAATTACTTTGTGTAATCATTAACCCCCAAGCCTACTTCATTATAATATTCTGATTCCTAGACATATATAGATACATAGAATGAAGCCATGTCCATCTGTATGTCTATCTTATTTTTAACTCATTTCGAAACTTTCCAATCGATTTTCAACACGGGTTGCCGTTATCCGATTTGACTAATATTTTACACAAGAAATGTTTAGACAGTAATAAACAAGAGAAGACCTATCTAAGCAAAATCTATATTTTCGGACTCTAATCCAAACATTTTCTAAAGACATTTTTAAAAGACTAACAAAATGCAAGACTAACAAATGCAGACTACAATAAAATTTAATTGCATGTTAACTTACATCAACACTTTAATTCAAATTTTTAATTTAATTTTACTCTAATATAAATTAAACTCTTCTTGATCAGTAGGACTAATACTTTAGTAACGTGTTAATATTAAAACAAACATGTCCGCACTATAAATAGTTTTAAAGATAATAACCTTGGATAAAATTAAATTACAAACATTATTTTCCAGCTGTATAATATTTAAATTTTATAAATAGTTGTGATATATTATGACATGATTAGGACATTTGTTGGACAAATATAATTATAATTGGTATATTATTTTGAAAAATATATTTTTATATGTTTGTTAGCTACATACATATTTCAATTATTGTAATAAAGCGAATAAATTAATAATATTTTTGGAAGACGTAAGAGAGAGAGAGAGAGAGACAGAGGGATATTTAACTGGCTAGGGCCCTACGGTACGAAAAGTGCCAATTGACACCTTTCACTAGTTATATTACCGCATATCCATCTAACTAGTAATTTTTCGTAAATTAAGTGATCGATATTTTCTCGAAACGTTTATTACAATTTCTCACTTCACTTTGGAAACATTTTCACATGAAGTTTATGAAAAAGTATACAATGCAAAAGTTATTAAAAAATGTACATATTATTTATAAAAAAACTGAGAGTTTTATATGAACGAGAGATCAGTAGAGAGAGCTGTCAACTACAAAAGGATAGACCCGAATCGGCCACACTCAATGACATCACCATGTTAAATTCACCAGTAAATAACATTAGATGTTTTTACTAAAAATTTGCACAAAAATATTTAAAATTCCTTTAAACTAGGCTTATGTCCAAATTCAGAAGAAAGAAAAAATTTTGTATGAAAAACTACTCAGTTTTTGTTAGTGTTTTTCATACAAAATTTTAAATATTGTTTTACAATCTTCTTTCTGAATACGGACCTTAAACTTTAAAATTTAAAGTTGTGGTTATAAAATTTAATAATATGTTGCCTTTTATAAAATAACATTTTTAAGGAAGTACATGAATCATCTCGACTTTTATAGAGAACGGAAAATAAAGTTTTATCAATACAAGGGTACTCACACAAACACATACACAACCAAGTATAAAAGACTGCAACTAATACCTACTTCGAACCATTTGTGTTTTATATGTTTTTATATAAAAGTAGTGTGTTAGAAGTAAAACAATATTTATTACTTCCTATTATATTTAAAATACCCTACTGTAAAATAAATTATCAATTAAATTATTACGAAAGATAGGTGGGCAATTAATGAAACTATTGTTGAAAAAGTAAAACATAAAAAATAAGGCAAAACACGCAATACCATAGCTGAACATGATATTTTCAAGATGAATTGAAATCCTAAAGAAAAGTTAAATTATATTTTTTGTATATTTTGTTTGTAAGTGAAGCATTTTTCATTGTAGCCCTTAACGACACACTGACTTTGCTTTACATGTTATCGTCCATAAACACTAATAAAGTGCGTTTCATAATTTGTACGAATTTTAACTTATTTCAGGTGCAGCAAGGTATGAAAGGATAGTCCAGTTAAAAATTAAGATTTAAAAAATATCAAGAAAAAACTAGATATTTTAGAAAAGTTTTAAATTTTGTTAAAAAAAACTCATTTGAAAAAAGTAAATTTGCAAAACTTTTGGAAAAAATTCGTAGAAAAACTTTTTTTTAGGAAAAAGTTCTTTGAAAGCTTTTTTAACAATTTTTAAAGAAAGCTTTTCTCTATAAATGTTTAAAGAAAGCTTTCTTCAAAAAAGGTTATAAGAATGTATTATTAATTTTAATTCGAAAGCTTTTTAAAAATTTTTAAAGAAAGCTTTTTTGATAAACGTTTAAAGCAAGCTTTTTTTTAAAAAAAAAAGCTATAAAATGTTTCGAGAATATTAAAAAAATATTTTTAAAATAGTTCGTAAAGCGTTTGGTTTTTCTTTGAAAAAGTTCTAAAAAAGCATTTTTCAATAAAAGTTATAAGAAAGCTTTTTTAAAAAAAAAAGCTATAGATTTTTTAAATGATATTCTTTTTTAATTTTTGAGAGAATATTAAAAAAAAACGTAAGGAGGATTTCCTTAAAAAAGTTTTAAGAAAGCTTTTTGGAAAAAAATGAACTTTTTGGTGATATTAAAAAAAAAAGTTTTTTGTTATTACAGAAAAATCAATGGAATTTTTGAACTTTTTGTACTTTTAGCTCTATTTATTGAATAATCTTTTGCTTTGAAAAATTCTCTAGCAAAACCCAAGTTTGACTGGACTATGTCGGTGATATAAAAACAGCAACAATAAGAGTCTTCCGTCTGCCGGCTCTAGAAAGCTTTTCAGTTACTCCCTTCATCTCTTGTATACTTTTTTTTTGTATTATTATGGCATTCTGTAAAAAAGCATTTTAAAGTTATGAATTGCACTTTTGTGTTTGTTGCAACGAAAAAAAAAAACAAATTGTAAAAAAGTTTGTCTTGTTTTTGTTGCAATGCATCGGTGTAGTTGTTAGTTCTTTTGTTGTAACAGTTATGTAGCAGGTGTTTTAAATTGCGTTAAAATGCTAGATTGAAAACTTTTACGTTTACGGTGTATGTACTTTTTCTTTTACACTCTTCCACCCTTTCTTGCATTTCTTATATTAAATACGTAAAATTTTATTATTTTTGCTGTTTTTATGACTGCCGTTTTAGTTTTGCTTTCTTTGTGTTTAAAAATAAAGTGTTTTTTGGCAAAAAGTTTCTTTTAACAGTAATTAATTAAAAAATGTTTATGTTTTGTTAAAAAAGTGTTAGCTGTAAAAACATTTGATTAAATATAAATTAGTTTGAAATAAAACAAACAATATTTTACTATAGTATGCAGAAAAACTGGTAATAAATAACAACAAATTAAATTAAAAAAAATTATATTTGTCTACAAAACAAATTTAATTAAATATTACTCATACGTAGTCATAAACAAATGAAGTATGACAAAATAATTGCAATTATTTTTATACTTTCTATATAAAATAATTATATATTTTCTTGTCATAAAACAAATTATTTTAAATTAAATATTAAACAAATGTTAAACAAAATTTTTAGTTTTAAGTTAGAATTTTTTAAATAGAAAAGCATTGATATTTATTAAAGTTTCTCCAATTATTTGGATTTTTTTTAACTAAACAATTTCTTTAATATATATAATTAAACAAATTCAGTCTGCTTTTAACAAATACTAAATATTACTTTCTGTAGATTTAAATACTTAATAGTAGTATAATTTAAATTATTTGTAAATTATTCATGACTCCGACTGTGTCTATTTCACATCTGTCACTTGGAGCCTTTAATACAATATAATTTAACTTAAACAAATATAATAAATGTGCGCAGTAGGATGGTACTAATTTTGTTAACGAAATAAAATGGAATTTATGTGTGTTTGAAAATCAAATTATTAAACATTTTCGGGTTAGACAAACGGTGAGAAAGCTTTAAAACTGTTTTTCTCAAAAGCTTTTACCAAAAATTTGCTTAAAAATATATCCATAATATGGATTACTTAGTTATTCCACAGAGAAAGCTTAATAAAGGAATAATCAGAGTTGTCACACAGTTTTTACAAAAAGAGCTTTTTATAATATTATGTTAAAAGCTTTTTATAAACCAATTTTTTTGCCACCAAAAAAAGTTATTTGGTAGGAAAGGAAAGTTAAATATTCAGAAGAAAATTGATTGGTTAAGGCGTTTTCTTCAAAAAAGTCGTTTAAAAAAATACCTTACATGTGTTTTCTTAAAAAAGCTTTTTTAGCTTTATCTCAAAAAGCTTTTCTTTTTCAAAAACTTTCCCTAAATAAAAGCTTTTTGTAAAAATTTTGCAAAAACACTTCTTCCCATCCTTTAATGAAACTTTTTCTTAAAAAAAATTTTATAAAAACTGAGAGCTTTTTAAAAGTTTTTAAAAGCTTTCAACTTTTTCCAAAAAAAAGTTGCACTTTTAAAAATTTTTACCAAAACAGTTCTTTTTTTTAACTTTTTTAAAATAATTTATAAAAAAGTGTTTTAAAATTTATTCAAAAAGATTTTTTTAACCAAAAATGCTTTTTTAAACTTTTTTTCGTAGAAAAACTTTTCTTCTTTTCTTTTCTTAAAATCTTTATTAAAATTAAATCTTTATTAAATATTCTTCTAATTATGTTTAACTTTATAAGCTTTATCAACAAAAGCTTTTTAATGCTTTTTCTAAAAAGTTATTTTTAAAGCTTTTTTACCCAACTTTGTCTAAATAAAAGCTTTTTGTAAACATCTTTCAAAAAACTGTTTATGAAATGCTTTCCCAAAAAAGCTTCAGTAAATTTTTTCCTAAGAGCATTATTTAAACTTATCAACAAAAAAAGCTTTAAAACTTTTTCTAAAAAGACTTAAAAAAGTTTTTTAGTAAAAGTGTTTTTAAAATAATTCTCAATAAAGATTTTTAAAAAGCTTTTTAAAATCAAAATGCTTTTTTAAGAAAAACTTCTTCCCAACTTTTATGAAACTTTTTCTTAAAAAAAGTTTTATAAAAACTATTTCCTAAGAGCTTTTTTAAAACTTATTCCAAAAAGCTTTTCAACTTTTTTTACAAAAAAAGTTACCAAAAAATACTTTTAAAAATGTTTACCAAAAAATTTATTTTTTTAAATAATTTTTAAAAAATGTTTTAAAATTTATTCAAAAATACTTTTTCAAACATTTTTTTTAACCAAAAATGCTTTTTTAAAACTTTTTTAGAAAAACTTTTCTTAAGGTTTTGTGTTTTACTTATTTTCAGAAATCTTTATTAAAATCAAATTTGTAATAAATATTCTTCTAATTATAATCTTTATAAAAAAAAGCTTTTTAATGCTTTTTCTTAAAAGTTATTTTTAAAGCTTTTTTACTTAACTTTGTCCAAATAAAAGCTTTTTGTAAACATCTTTCAAAAAACTGTTTATGAAACGATTTCATAAAAAAAGCTTCAGTAAAACATTTTCCTAAGAGCTTTTTTAAACTTATCAACAAAAAAAGCTTTAAAACTTTTTTATAAAGACTTTTAAAAAAGTTTTTTAATAAAAGTGTTTTTAAAATAATACCCAATAAAGCTTTTTAAAAAGCTTTTTAAAATCAAAACACTTTTTTTATAAAAAATGCTTTTCTGAAATTTATGCATTTTTACTTATTTACACAAATCTCTATTAAAAACCATTTTCTTAACATTTGTCTAAAAAAAAGCTTTTAAATTTTAATGGAACCTCTCTATTTTACAGCCGTCTAAGCATAAGCAGCCCATCATATCAAATATTTACAGTATATATATCTATAACAGAATTTTATTTTTGCCTCGGGTTGCATGCAACAAACGAATGTAAACCAAACAAAAGTAACAAGCTACAAGGGTATTAGGCGAATTTGGGGAACATGTTATTAAACTATATAAACTAATCTTCTTATATAATAATAGTATCAAGCAAAACTCATAAGTACATGGAAATTTTACATGCATTAAATAGTTTAGAGAAGAAGTCTAAAATCTCTTGGCTACATAAATGGAAAAATCTAAAATGCATTTGTACATTTCATAAACTAAGCAAAGAGTTGTATGTTGTAGGAAATTGATTAAACGTACTTCACCTAGTATAGGGTATTGTAATAGAGACTGTTGTTTATCACAGTTTTACTTAATATGCGACTGTCAGTTGCAATTTACAATTTGTTTTGTTTTTCATTTGCCTCCTCTATTTCCCTTTTTTATGTGATAGTTTTTTTTTCAACATTTTGCAACTTTTAAATATGCAGCTTTTATTTAAATGAATTGTCTGTGTAATTTTTTTTAATATAATTCCTCTTTAGAGTGTATTTTTAATGTTTTTTGTTGGTTTTTTTTTTTTTCTTTTTTAGTAGAAAGCATTATGACTTAGTAATTTACTAAAGTAGAAGTTAAATTTAAAGTTGAAAGTGAATTAATAGTTTTATGTTGTTGTTTCAGCTACTTTGGGGAGTTGTTTAAGTTGAGCTGGAAGTGTGTCATTGCATTATATTTAAAACCAGAAGATTAGTTAAAATTTGTATATGAATGAATATTATATAAATAAATAAATTGTTTATAAAGGGTATTATAAAAGATTTGACTATAATTTGTTTGCAAAACACATACCAGACGTATGAGTGATTTTAAACTACTAAATAATATAAATATTTATCATACGCACTGTTACTTGTAGAGATACATAATTGTTTAATTAGCCATTTAAAGTGAAATGTATAAATTTTTTATTAAGATTAAACCAATGTTGCTAAAATAACTTAAATTTTTCTTAAGTATACGTCATACATTTAAGTTAATCGTTCTTAATTATAACCATTTATTCATAGTTTTATTGTTTTATTAACATGAAACAATGAGCCTATATAATTTATATTTACCCCTTATATAAGCCTTTTCATAACTTTTCCTACAAATGTTTGTTAAATACTTCGCAATGCCTTTCATTGCAGGATGCCATGTATTTATCGTCATAAAATTCGTATTTCTTTCTTATTTTATGGTTTAATACTGTTTGCTATATAGCGCTGCATCTTTTATAATTACTATTAACGTATAATTAAATCATAAAAAATATATAAATATTAAACAAAAGTAAACAATAAAAGTAAATTTTACTATTGGCTGGTCTTTACAATTTGTATAAGCTGTCAGAGGACTTTCCTTTATTGCCGGTAGTTTAAGCTGAAATGGGGAAAAAATTATAAAAAATTCAACTCTTTAAATTTTAATTGAATAAATGGTAAACAAGAGAAAAAATATTAAAATCGTAATTATTTAAAAGCTTTTAAATTAAGGAAAAAAATTAAACCACAGGGAAGAAGAAAGATTGAATTAAAAAATATATAAGTTTCGTTAATACAAATATTAAAACTCAATAATTTACATAATTATTGAGTAGAGCTTCCCGTAGTAGAGATAAAACAAAGAGTATTTTGTGGTAATCTTAGCCGTAAACCCTTAACATACATACATTCAAATAACGAAAGCCCTAATAAAATTACTATAGAAAAAACTTCTGATTCGTAAATTTTCATTGCAAATTATAAACCTTTGTTTATCTAGGAAACTTTCAACAATCTGTAAATGTTAACAAAAATATTCAAAAATATATAATTAGGTCAAACACATTAAGTAATGGGAAATTATTTAACTCAAACTAAACTAAGTAGAAAATTAAAATTTCATATTCTTACTGCATACCTGACAAACCCATATTTTATTATCAAAAACTCAACAAACATAAAATCTTTCCAATTGTATACTAATGCCCTACAAAAAAAATTCAAAAATTTTCAAATATTTGTCAGACATGCAAACGATTTATTATAAACATTCTATATGCATACACATACAACAAACAAATATATTGATAAACTAATTTAAACCTCAAGAATGGCAAACTACTGGAAGAACAATGACTCTTTAATAAATAGATTTGTGAGAATATATAAAAGTTAACATTCTGTACAAACACAAATGTAATTGAGCAACATTTTTGAATTTTTGTTTGTTGTGTGCAAATATTTCCATTTAAATATTGTTTATTTTGTCGATTAGGCAACTAACTAAATACGTTGCAACAAAAACGTAGAATAAATCTAAACCAATAAACCTAAAAGTCTGTACGTTCTTCTAACCTTATCGACAACTGGAGAGACAGACAACTGCTTACCTGCCTAACTAGCAATCCACTCGTGTGTGTAAATAATACTTAGACGAAAATATTTTGTAATAGTTTGAATAGTTATCTTTACACACATCCTTACACAAAATAAAATCACAAAAAATGTTATATACGAGAGAGAAAGTAACAATTTAAATAATTTCAATTTTGTGGTTAGCACCAGTTTTTGTTACTACCGCCTATGTGTGGGTTGTAGGAATAAGTTAGTTTGTTTGCATCTAAAACTATTCTTCGGTTCTAATAACATTTCATTACAATCAATTTGAAATATTTTTATTGTAGTTGCAACACACAATAAACAAAACTTAAAATGTGTGTATGTAGCACATTTACTGCAAGAGTAGGATAACTCAAAATTTAGCAAAACGAAACTAACTAACTACTAACTAACTAACTAACTAACTAACTAACTAACTACTAACTAACTACTAACTAACTAACTAACTAACTAACTAACTAACTAACTAACTAACTAACTAACTAACTAACTAACTAACTAACTAACTAACTAACTAACTAACTAACTAACTAACTAACTAACTAACTAACTAACTAACTAACTAACTAACTAACTAACTAACTAACTAACTAACTAACTAACTAACTAACTAACTACTAACTAACTAACTAACTAACTAACTAACTAACTAACTAACTAACTAACTAACTAACTAACTAACTAACTAACTAACTAACTAACTAACTAACTAACTAACTAACTAACTAACTAACTAACTAACTAACTAACTAACTAACTAACTAACTAACTAACTAACTAACTAACTAACTAACTAACTAACTAACTAACTAACTAACTAACTAACTAACTAACTAACTAACTAACTAACTAACTAACTAACTACTAACTAACTAACTAACTAACTAACTAACTAACTAACTAACTAACTAACTAACTAACTAACTAACTAACTAACTAACTAACTAACTAACTAACTACCTAACTAACTAACTAACTAACTAACTAACTAACTTACTTACTAACTAACTAACTAACTAACTAACTAACTAACTAACTCACTTACTAACTTACATACTTACTAACTTACTAGCTTACTAGCTTACTAACTTACTAACTCACTAACTTACTAACTTACTAACTTACTAACTTACTAACTTACTAACTTACTAACTTACTAACTTACTAACTCACTAACTTACTAACTTACTAACTTACTAGCTTACTAGCTTACTAACTTACTAACTTACTAACTTACTAACTTACTAACTTACTAACTTACTAACTTACTAACTCACTAACTTACTAACTAACTAACTTACTAACTTACTAGCTTACTAACTTACTAACTTACCAACTTACTAACTTACTAACTACCTAACGCACGAACGTATGAGTGATTTTCAATTAGTAAATTATATAAATATTTATCATACGCCCTGATATTTGTATGTTCTGATAGCTTTTTTATCCTTGCAACCGCGATTTATTAAAGGAATTTTTGTCTGCTCTTACTTTCTCATCTACGATGTAGAAACACAGTTTCTGGTTTGGATCACTTAATATCAATTTTAGCCACATTTGTTACCAATTTCAGACATATACCAATACAATACCAAAGAGTTTCGTAAAAAAAATCCAATGCATAAGTAAATTAATGCATTTGAATTTTATGAGGTGTATTTGTGTTTTATAGAAAATTTTACTTAGATATAATGTTTACTTGTATTAGATTTGATACAGTCTGAAAAATAAATTTAGGAACATATAAAAAATATTGAAATCAAAAATAAAAATAGCAAATTAGTGATTTCAAATAATTTTAGAAATTTCATAAGAAAAGTACCCAGTTTAATTTTTCTAACTGTCCCTATATTTATTTTTTCCACAGACCCCCATATATGGCAGCGATTGTGTTTGTACGCATTTGGCAGCATTTTATTTGTACCAGTATTATAACAATTTACGTTTATTGTGTGATTTGAAAATGTTGTCTAGAATATGTATGAATAAAATACAATTTGGTTACTTTGCTTTGTGATACGCTGCATTGCATTTCATTGAAATTGGGTTTAGATTGAATTAGATTTTAAGTTTCTATATTTATTTATTTATTTTTCTTTCAGTTCATACATTCATGTGTATGTGTATTTTTTGAGGCTTGTTAAATACATCTATAAAACAAATGCAGACATGCATATTTATGTACATTCACATGCACACACATGCCATACCACTAAGTTTCTTTATAGAGTGAGAGTGGTTGCCTAGTTGGTTAGGCAAAAACATATCCATGTCGATCTGTACACACACTAAATGTATGAAATGTTGCAAGTAGTAAAGAAAACCTCAAGCATTATATGAGGAAATTGAGAAAATTTATTGTGTTTTTTTTTTCTTTTATTATATTCTAGTTGTTTAAATCCCAGAACCACATTTGCATATATGTATGTTCAAATGTGTGAATATTCACTTACACACATAAATATTTTATAATTTTTACGGGTAAAAAAGGATCTTATTATTAGGCCTTTTAAAAGGCCTAAGACATTATTATTATCGTGGTTTTATGTGTATTTTGAATATACAAAAATTACTTTCTTGTTTCAATATATCTAGACTAAAAGTCTAGTAATGACTCCTTCTAAGTAATACAGACGGTATGTAGTTGTCATTGAAAGGTAAGATTTTGAGTAAGTACATTAGCATGTTTTTGCTGGGTAGTCCTTCAAATGAAGGCCTTGGAATGTAATCCCTTATAGTCATATATTTTATATGATTGTTTTATAGTCATGAGAATGAAATCATATACATACATGCCTCATATGGTTGCGGAAATAATAATTTTCGTCAACTCCATCCTCACCATCTCTATTAGCAAAGGCAATCTAAGCTCTATTTCTTTGCTTATTTCTTAGATGATTTAAAGATATTTTGTAGCTTAGTTTACATATTTGTTGGCTATGATACGTATTAGGTGGCTGCATAGGAGGAATATTAATTAAGTAGAATACATACATATGTAAATCATAATCTAAGGCATTAGTATATAATTAAAAACAATTTTAAAGGTAATTATTACTTATTGAAAGGAATCTCGTATATAAGTAATCAAATTGGAGCCTACCTAATGATTTTCTCATATATTTATATATATTTTTTCTTATATGCATGCAATTATTTGCAAAATTTGTTTATGTATAAGTTTTATATGCAAAATATTTTATATTAAATAAGGATTTGCAATTTAAATTATTATAAGTTATATTTTCTACTATAGATTAAATGTTTGAGAATAGAATAAGCAATATAAAAATTAAAATAAAACAAGTAAAAGAGTTTAGTCGGACTTGGCCGACCATATGATACCCTACACCAGTTTTTAATATATTTAAAATGTGTATTATTTTTGATAATAAAGCATTTGTATTGAATTTTTACTTAATTTCGATAGGTAAAATGTAATGTGTGTACCAAATTTTATCTAATTATCTTAAAGCCTGTAGTTTGATTACAAGGTTTACATGGACAGACGGACAGACAGACAGACGGACGGACGGACGTTGGCTTAATCTATTCAGAAAATGATTCTGAGCCGATTGGTATACTTAAAGGTATAGGACCAATAATTCTATGCGTTACAAACATCAGCACAAATCCAATATACCCTCCCCACTAAAGGCGTGTAGGGTAAAATTAAAGCACTTTGCTACAATATGGGTGACTACTACTCCAAAATCTAATATGTATAAATATGGTACTAACTTAATAACTAACTAACATATACCCTCATATTTATAATTTATTAATCATGTTATTGCTAATTGCTTTCTGAATACGAGGGATATAAAAAATTTTAACTTTTTCTTAATTAATTTTTTATTTTTAATATTTTAGATGGAAATACCCATAGTATTGTATATTACATCTTATGGCATTTATTTACTTCATCTTCATTTAGTCATTTATTTAGTTATTTTTTTTTTTTTTTTTTTTTAAATACAGACTTAAATAAATTTTCCAGATTTAATATCTAAACAGCTGAACCACAAATAACTTTAGAAATACACACATAGATTAACTTGATTTTATTTATACAAATGCTAAAACATTACATTTACATACACTTTGAGGCAGAAAAATAGGTGCATTGTACAAAATATTGGTAGAACCTTCTGAAGATGACTGGGCTACTAACATTGAACTTCGAGACAAGTAGAAGTGCTTTACGTGAACACCTGCCGTGTTGGCCTATTTCATGGTGGAATTTTTCACCACCGCCTCATTGTGTTTGTATATGGAATTTCCGGTCCAGTATACATGCACTTTCAAGTACTCGAACTATCTAATCTCTTGCCATAGTAATCCCGTTGGGGAATGACAGGTGTCATGAGTCAAGCTCAATCTAACCATAACAAAGGAAAAGTTAATCAGTTTCAAACCTAACATTAGGTTGAAAACACCCTATTGGTATTATGAGGAATGCTCTGTCTCTACAAATATTCTCATCATCTAAAGACTCACCCCAGTGCATTCGTGTACCTCTTAAAGTCGCCCAACCACACTACTGAGATGGCTTCTGTTGATTCGGCAACAGCACATAGGAGACGTAATTGGTGATTCTAAAGCACAGATCTATATTTAATTAGCAAGACTTATTTCAGTGGCCACAAGCACCTACTGTGATAAGTTGAGCAGGTTTAGAGTAAACTCCAACACACTCAACCATGAAGGAAAATCGCCGATAAATTAAAGATTAAGGTATTAAAACTCCACAACCAATTTCACTAACATTTCAACCGTCACTCCTTCTGTCATTCCGACATCACCACAGATACAACTCAGGATCCCTCTCGTTCATCAGCTACAAGTATCCGAATGGTACATTTCACTCCAACACATACACAATCTTTGTTGTATCAGCTCAATTTCAACAGTGGTTTGTGTCCCGAAAGTTTATATTTCACCGTGTATCAAACTTTTAACCAAGCACCCCCTTCCCGCGAATTTGGGTTTAAACCTCTGCCACTACGTGGATCCCCAAGGAACCTTAAGTATTTGACCAGCCAGGACACTGTCCTGCGGGCAAGTGACCACCCGTAGTACCAGATTATGTGGTGTTCTGGTTCGACCCCATGTCAAATCATACTAAGAACTAGTCGAGGAGTTAAGCGACATCACCAGTTTATGTATAGTCCCAGCAGACTAGAGGAACTGGTAGCACCTCTTTACCCCGGGATTGCAATACACCAAGATGAGGATCTTTTATCAAAGAAACATGCCCGGGGGTGGTGTTCTTCGAGACTATACGTTCTCTTTACTAATGGTTAAAAAAATTTCATGGTTACCGATTACCGAGTTTTCTTCAACGAGCTTGCGGTAGGTCAGCCGTAATTTCAGACTGAAATGTATGCCATTGATGCAGCCACTAGAGAAATCCAACAATTTTGCATCTCTCAAGGATTTCACTTAGTTCTGGATATACACAAAATGTTTTCTCAATTGTACTCATTCCTTGCCTTAATTTAGGTGATGCTTATTCGAATTGATATGGATTTAAGACATGAGAACACTCAAGGAAAACAACTAAACTGTTTCGCAAAAGGACATTTTTATTTTAGCGGTGGCTAAATGTGAAGTGTCCCAAGGATAACTCAATATCCTATCTATGAATTACTTTATTAGAAGTAATGGTTCGTTCTCTCATGCGCAAGGTTGTAATAAGACTTCAAGTTTCATAAACAGTATTTCATCATAAGGGAATAATTTAAATGAAAAACTGTTACTACTATGTTTCTGTGCACATGTGTATGTATTTAAACACATAGACAATAAATTTTTACAATTTTTTTTTTTTGCCTTTTTCCGATTATTTATTCATTTCGGTTTTTTTTTTTTTTTTTTTTGCAATATTTTATTTATTTCTTTATTTATTATTTATTTATTTTTTTCACTCATTCTCTACTATTTTTTTTTAATAAAGTCAATGGTAGGCTTTATGCATCAATGTATCAATATGTACATATATATAAACAATATATCAATGTAAGTATTTAAGTATCTGAGAGTATGAGTTAAATTTAATGAATTTCAATCAGATGGCAGCTGAACAGAAATAAAAACCGAGAAAAGCTCATATGATATAATACGTTAAACAATCAGGACTGGCAGTGAAGTAGAGAACTGAAGAAGGAATAATACAATGTAATAATGAATGAATCAATGAGTAAAAGAGATAAAACATACAACAAACATTGATCTACATATGCATTCAATTACCCTCAATACTCTCCTTTTTAGCATTTTATATATCGTATATATTTTTTGTTTTTTTTTTTATGTTTCAAATAAGAAAGAAAATAAATTTAACATTTATAGGCCTGGAATATTTTTAGAATTTATTTTTTCTGATTTTACTAGAAATTTTGCAAGTTAAATGTAATAACAGAATGTTGATTAGTTTTGCTTAGTCTGTAGAATTTTATTTTTTTTTTTTTTTTAATGTAAAAATATATATTTGTGTAATAATGTTGTGTATGATTTAAAAAAAAAGTAGAAAAACATTATTTAAAAATAAAATTAATTATATAGATAAAACTATTGAATGATGCAGAATAATAAATGTTAAAATATATAAAAAAACATGGGTTTTTGTTTTAGTTACAAAATAAAAGCATAACATGCGTATGAGTGTTATTGAATTATTTTAAAAATAAAGTATACGCATTACAAAGCATGAAATCTATTTAAAAAAAGTGAAAACTTTATGCTGTTGCTATTTGTAAAGAGTATAATTTTTTAAAACAATTAATAAAAGTACATCCTAGATTTATTTCTCATGTTATATCTTTGTATAATATGTCAGTCACTAAATCTTAAAGTATTGCTTTTTTAAAGTTAATTAAACTAAAATTTTCCATTAAGTTCCATTCCACTATGCAAATTATTTGCGGAAGAAAAACAAAACAAACGTTTAAAGGATTTCCTGTTACTTCAGGTTGGGATTTTCTTTTATTTTTGTTGGCAAAGGAAGAAAACAACAATTCTAAAACAATTTGAAATTTATATACATTTAACAGCAGCCAACACCAACAATACCTCATTTAACGCCAAAAACAACAAAAATAAATTTAACTTGTCCTGTAATTTAAATGAATATTTTTTTAGTACTGTTGTTGGTATATTTTCTTCTTTTTTATATATTTAAGCTTTAGCAAAACAGTGAAATACTTTCAAAACACCCGAAAATACAGTTGAATGCTTTGTTATTCTACACCGTTTCCATTTTAAAATTAACTATCACTAGCCAGTTATTTTTATCTAAAACAAAAATGTGTCTTGGTCTTCCCATTGAGAGTTTGTTTTCTATTTTTTAATGAAATAAAGGGAAATGGTGTTTTATATTATTTTAAGTTGCATAACTTTGATAGCTGGAATAACAATGAAGTACAAAATGTTTTTCAAAAGAGAGAAAACAAGAAAAGGAACAGATTTTCACTGTGGCTGCCTTTGGAGTGGAAATGCAATTTAAATGCTTCCTGTATTCTTTTAAATGCGTTCGTTCTTTACTCTCTTTTTGTATTTTGGGAGAACAATTTAAGTACTTTTTGCAAATAGTTCTTTTTGTTCCAACGAAATAGAGATTTTCTATATGAAAAGTGACTCTGATAAAGAGATTTTTTCTTTACAAAAAGTGTCTCTCATAAAGAGAGTTTTTCTATAGAAAAAGTATTTTTGATAAAGAGATTTTTTCTTAAGGAAAGGTGTCTCTGATAAAGAGAGTTCTTCTTTAGAAAAAGTGTCTCTGATAAAGAAAGCTTTTCTTTACAAAAAGTGTTATTGATAAAGAGAGTTTTTCTTTAGAAAATGTGTCTCTGATAAAGAGAGTTTTTCGAAAAGTGTCTCTGATAAAGAGAGTTTTTCTTTAGAAAAAGTGTTTCTGATAAAGAAAGTTTTTCTTTAGAAGAAGTGTCTCTGATAAAGAGAGCTTTCTTTAGAAAAAGTGTTTTTGATAAAGAGAGTTTTTCTTTAGAAAAAGTGTCTCTGATAAAGAGAGTTTTTCTCTAGAAAAAGTGTCTCTGATAAAGAGAGTTTTTTAATATAAAATGATTCTCTGATAAAGAGAGTTTTTCTTTAGAAAAAGTGTCTATGATAAAGATAGTTTTTCCTTAGAAAAAGTGTCTCTGATAAAGAGATTTTTCTTTAGAACAAGTGTCTCTGATAGAGTTTTTCTTTAGAAAAGGTGTCTTTGATAAAAAGAGTATTTTTTTAGAAAAAGTGTCTCTGATAATGAGAGTTTTCTTTAGAAACAGTGTCTCTGATAAAGAGAGTTTTACTTTAGTAAAAGTGTCTCTGATAAAGAGAGTTTTTCTTTAGGAAAAGTATTTCTGATAAAGAGAGTTTTTCTTTAGAAAAAGTGTCTTTGATAAAGAGAGTTTTCAACAAAAAAATGTGTCTTTGATAAAGAGTGTTTTTCTATAAAAAAATGTTTTTGAAGAAGAGAGCTTTTCCATAGAAAAAGTATTTCTGATAAAGAGAGTTTCTATCTATGATAAAGAGAGTTTTTCTTTAGCAAAAGTGTCTCTGATAAAGAGAGTTTTTCTATAGAAGAAGTGTCTCTGATAAAGAGAGTTTTACTTTAGAAAAAGTGTCTCTGATAAAGAGAGATTTCTTTTAGAAAAAGTGTCTCTGATAAAGAGAGTTTTTCTTTAGAAAAAGTGTCTCTAATTAAGAAAGAGTTTTTTCTATATAAATAGAATTTCTGATAAAAAAGTGACTCTGATAAAAAGAGCAGTTCTATAGAATGAGTGCCTCTGGCATTTTATAAAGCCTTCTCTACAGAAAATGTGTCTCTGATAAAAATAATTTTTTTATAATAAATGTCTCTAATAAAAAGAGAGTTTTTCTGTATAAAAAGTATTTTCGATAAAGATAGAAAAAGTGGCTTTGATTAAAAGAATAACTTTAAGAATGAATGCTTTTCTATAGAAAAAGCTATGCTGAATGTTTTACTATAGAAAAGGAGTATTTGACTAAGATAGTTCCTACCAGGAAAAAATGTAGGAAAGATTTTTTTATGGAAGGTATCATTGACAAAGAGAGTTTTTAAAAAAAAAAAAGAGTCTTTGAGTTTTATATTTATTCAATGAAGATAAATTAAAGTACTTTACAACAAAAGTACCAAGCATGCAAATATGAATGAATGTTAAACTTTTTATTCAACATTTCCGCTGTTTTGTATTATTCATTAGTTGGCATTTTTTGGTCAAACATAATTGTGAGTTTATGTCTATATTTGTG
Organism: Lucilia sericata; assembly: GCF_015586225.1. Classification (NCBI taxonomy): domain Eukaryota; kingdom Metazoa; phylum Arthropoda; class Insecta; order Diptera; family Calliphoridae; genus Lucilia; species Lucilia sericata. The sequence continues at coordinate 111,925 of NW_023994696.1, read as the reverse complement.
TGTGCATAATAGAATACTTCTCTCTCTTTTTTAAAATCCCCATGAAGATAAACAGTCAGAACTGTCTGCTGTTGACATTAACAACATTGCAAAAAGTTTCCTTCTACTTTCCTTTTTTGGAATTTTTTTTAGTAATATTATTGTTGGTGTTGGAAGGAAATGCAAAATATTTGCAAGAAACATGAGTTTTTGCCCCTCTAAAAGTGTTATATATATTTTTTTTTTTTTTTGCAGCTTACCACAAACTTATAATACAAAACGCGTATTCAAATTGCTTTTAAGTAGGTAACAATTGGATTGACACTGTAACTAAAATTAAGGAAATATACGAAGAAAACCAAAACAAATTTATATGTGGCTTAAATATGGCAAAAAAGTACACAAAATATGGCAAAAATAACTCTATAAGCCAAACAAATTTTTTAATGATATACAAGGCCCAACAAACTGTTAGCTTAACGAGGTGAAAATTTTCTAACAAACTAACAATTTTAGGTCAACAATTTTTAAGAATTTCAAATTAGTTTAATTCATTATAATAAATAAACTAGTATGAGAGCAAATGTACCCATTTAAAATAGTTTTATTTAGCTAACACTTTTATATTAGCATTTTGAAAGTTCTAGTAAATATGTTAATAGAATATGCTTAAATTATTTGTTAGAAAGTGAAATTTCTTAAAATTTAATTTGAATAATTTTATTTTTTTCTCTTTTACTTTTAGGTAAGTGCCAATTCTCTTTTATTATGAGTTTAGCAGGGCGCAACGATAAGTACTAATTAAAATACATAAGTAAGTTTAAATAGAGCTAAATTATTATAATGTTTTTTCAAAAAATTTCTATGAACTTACAGCTAATAAAAAATTAATGTTGAAAACAAAAATTTTGTAACAATTTTCAACTGAATATGTAATTAGTTTATGCTACAGAGAATAATTTTACAATTTTGCTTCCCACTTGTTAAATATTCGCTACTCAGATTTTAAATGTATTGTATTTTGTTGTTTTTGTTTTTTCTTATTACTACAACATTAAACTATGAAAATTCCTTTTTCTTTTCTCGAATAAGTATTAACTCTTTTTATTATTTACTTAAAAAATACAACTTTTAAATATTATTAAATTTATAATTTACTAGCATACCCTGGGTGCTTCGCTACCCTAACCAAAATAAAATACATACAAAATTTTGTTTACTTTTATAGAAAATTAACATTGATTAAAATTTTTTTAATGTTTAAGTTTTTTACGTTCAATATCACGTGAACAAATTCTCATTCAGGAAGAAGCTCGTATTTTTAGTTTTATTCGTTTAGCATCCATATTATAGAAAATTTCGAAAGTACTATTTGAAAAAAGTACTATAAAATACCTCTTATAGATTCTCATTTAATCAAACATTTTGTGTTTCTGTGTTCAATATTATAGACAATTTGAAAAATATAATTTAATGAATGAAAAAGTACCAAAAGTCCCTTTCAGTAGATTCTCATTCACTAAGGCCCCTATATTTTAAATTTTATATTTCTATGTTCAATATCGTAAAAATATCAAAAAGTACTATCAGAAAAACGAAAAAGTACAAAAATCTCTCTCCATAAATTCTCACTTAATAAGGACCGTGTGTCATGTGTTCCGGTTAACCTTTATAGAGAATCCATAAGGTACCATTTGAAGAATGGAAAAGTATCAAAGGGTACCCACTTACAGAATAATATTCAGTCAAGACCATGTATGTTCAAATTGATGTTCCTAGATTGAATATTTTAGAAAATTCAAAAAGTACCATTTATGAGATAAAAAGTACTAAAATGTTCTCTCTTAAAGAATCTTATTCAATGAGTACCGTGTATGTTAAATAATCATGTGTTTTGAATTCATATTATAAAACATACAGAGTATCATTTGAAGAAAGAAAAAGTACCAAAAGTGGCATAAATTCTACCTTAGTGGAAAGTCCTAATAAAAATAGTACAATTTTTCCACTTTTCGCTTAGAAATATACTTTGTTGCAATAAATATTACAGAGTTAGTCCGTAATTTAATAGGAGTACTTCAATAAATCGAAAAAGTTTTCTTAATGTGCTGAAAAAGTACCAAAAATACAGTTTTTTTCCCTTTTTCAACCAAAAAGGACTGAATTTTAAAAAAGTAAGAAACAGGTGTCTCCTAATTTTGGGAGATATATTAAAAAATATTACAAACATTTTATTTTTTTTATTAGTTAAAAAGTTATAAAGGACCAAAAAAGGTACCAAAATCACCTTTGTTACACATTTTCACCCCTTAAAGAACGAATTTCAAAAAAGTACTGCTTATTTTAAGAGTAGATACAGGTGCACTTAAAATTTTTCTTGTATCACTAATATTAGGTAAGATAATTAAGACAATCAGTTTTAACCGTTTTTTCCCTTTTTTACCCCTAAATGTACAAATTTCCAAAAATCCCTACTTAGTGGACCTACATAACCAAAAACACATCTACTGTCAAAATTTCATGATTCTAAGTTCAGCCGTTTGGGCTGTGCGATGATGAATCAGTCAGTCAGTAACGCTACTCTTTTATATATATATATATAGATAGATAATTGATAATTCCTAAAATTATACAGGAGAGAAATGTAATTTCATTTAAATCTTAATTTTAAATTTTATTGAAAAGTAAAATCAATTACATGTTTTTTTTGTGTAATCTCCAAGTAGTTTAAATATAAAAACCAATATCATTTATTTGTAAACCATCAACAACTTATTGGAATTTGCATATTGTAAATTACGATATAAACAAATACAAAGATCTACCAACCATAACCACAATTTAATGTCAGAGAAAAAAAAAAAACAATCCATATACCAGCAGTTTGTGGGGATAGTCCCAAACTATTTAACACATCACTCTGGGTTATTCCTAGTCACCCGTTTGTCCAGGTGACTAGTTATTTTAATATGTGCTTGTCCTAGGAGGAAGTCTATCGTCACTCTATAGATTACAAAGAGACATTCAAAAATCTAGTCCCAAGAGTCAATACATGGCAGTGTATCTTTTCGCTTAAGTGTTTACTCTCTACATTACTTGATGTTACCAAAGAGACACTAAAATGATGACTTCACTATCTTTTGAAAAAAGCACATGTTTGTCTTTAGTAGAAGAGTATTTTCTTTTGGAAATGCTTCTTTGATAAAGGGAGTTTTTCTATAGTAGAAGTTTCTATAGAAAAAACTGTCTTTGATAAAGAGAGTTTTTCTATTGAAGAAAAAGATAAAGTGTTTCTGTTAAGGAGATTTTTTCTATAGAAAAATTATATCTGATAAATAGAGATTTTCTATTGAAAAAGTGTGTCTGATAAAGGAAGGTTTTGTATAGAAAACGTGTCATTAATAATGAGAGTTTTTCTATAGAAAAATTGTTTTTGATAAAGAGAGTTTTTCTATAGAAAAAGTGTCTCTGATAATGAGAGTATTTTAGTAGGAAAGGTGTCTATGATAAAAAGAGTTTTTCAGTAAATAGTTATTCTGTAGAAAGAGAGTCTTTGATAAAGAGAGTTTTTCAATAGAAAAAGTGTCTATGATAAACAGAGTTTTTTAATAGAAAAAGTGTCTTTGATAAAAACAGTTTTTCTTTAGATAAAGTGTCATTGGTTAAGAGAGTTTTTCTATATAAAAAGTGTCTTTGAGAATGATAGTTTTTCTACATAAAAGTGTCTCTGATAAAGAAAGGTTTTCAATAGAAAAAGTGTCTTTGATAAAGAGAGTTTTTCCAGAAAAAGTGTCTTTGATAAAGAGAGTTTTTCTATAGAAAAAGTGTCTTTGATAATGAGAGATTTTCCGTAAGAAAAGTGTCCTTGAAAAAGAGAGAGTTTTTCTATTGAAGAAAAAGAAAAAGTGTTTCTGATAAGGAGATTTTTTCTATAAAAAAAAACTGTCTCTATTATAAAGAGTTTTTCTATAGAAACACTGAACAGAGTTTTACTACAGAAAAACTGTCTCTACTGAACAGGGATTTTTTTTTATAGAAAAACTGCCTCTATAGAAAAAACTGTATCTATTGATGAGAGTTTTTCTATAAAAAAATTGTTCCTATTGAAGAAAATTCTTCTATAGAAAAACTATCTCTACTGAAGAGAGATTTTCTACAGAAAAAAACTGTCGCTATTGAAGAGCGTTTTTCTATTGAAAATCTGTCTCTATAGAAAAGATTTTTTCTATATAAAAAAAACCTATTTCAATTGAAAGGAGTTTTTCTATAGGAAAACTTTCTCTATTGAAGAGAGTTTTTTTATAGAAAACCTGTCTCTATTGAAAAGAGTTTTTGTATAGAAAACCTCTATTTATTAGAGAGCATTTCAATAGATAAACAAGTAAATATTTTGTAGAAAACCCTTTAGTTTAGACCTTGTTACAGGAATACACCCACTATATGTTTCAACAGCTATGGTGTATAGAAAAGGCAGCACAAAAAATTAAACAACGTGTATAATAAATGACTTAAAATAACTCATTTATCTTCTATTAAATAAATGTAATTATTTTTCCACTAACGGAAAAAACATGATATATATAAAAGCAATTATTTCATTCAATCAAATGGGCTGAAAAAATGGGGATATTTTTCTAAATGTTGACTGAAGTAGAAGAGAAAAAAACAAGCTATTTTTCACATTTAAAATACAATAATATAAGTTAACGAATGATTTATAAAAAAATGGATATGTATAGCAAAAATAAACAAAAGTTTAACAGTAGTCATTTAAATAAAATTCCCTAAACCATTAAATAGTTTTACTTAAGTTGAGAAAATAAATTACTAATTTACTTAATTTAATTTCAAATTTAATTTATTTCTAGAAAAAAACTCCCTTAACTAGCTAAACTACATGTTCAATTAAGAAACCAAAATTTATTGAACTTAATAAGTCTCTGGGCCAACTCACTATTCATTCAATTTCAATCAATGTCTCTTAGTTTTACAACAGCCATAATAAAATGTTGATTTCGGAAAAAAAACACATACACACAAAATATTTTTGCAACATAAATCCACAATATATTTTATGTGTATTGTTGTTGGTAAAAAAAAAATAAAATATATAAATAATTGTTGTCATCCAATAAAATTAATAACAATAAAACTCAAACGTGACAGACAATACCAAAGAGTATTCACATGAACAAAATGTTCTTTGATGAAGAGTGGTAGGACAGCAAAAGGGAAATATTGTTAAACTTCTAACACTTACCACCCTCACTATATAAAATATTTAAACTTTATTAAAATGTACTAAACTATAAACTACACCGTAGAAACAGTATTAAAAAACAACAACAGTACAAATCTACAACATCAATATCCACACTTTATTTTGCAATATAAAAATACTTTATTGAAGACTACATTTAGTGAAAACATGAAATATAAATTGCTGGCTTAAAAGAACTATTTTTTTACGATTATATTAAATATACAACAACAAAAATATATACAAGTATAAAATAACCAAAAACTACTTTTTCATCATACCACAGAACAAAATAAATGAAAAAAAAAATAATAATAATAATTTCTCATAGCAATTGTATCTAACAGGGCTTTTGCTTTTCATAATAAAATGTGCAAAAACGAAATTGCATACAAAAGGTTAAATTTATAAAAGGAAACGTTTATAGAAAATAATACACAAAAAGATACATACACATGTACAAAGATAGTTGTAGTACGTACGTACACTCATTCGCATAAAACATTCTATAAATTTATAACTAACCAACAACAAAAACAAGTGCAATAGCAACATCAACAACTACAACAAAAGAAAAACGTAACGTAAAACGTTTTACGTTTTGAAATTGTATCCGACTAAAAGAAGAGAAAAAAAAAACGACAGAAATAAAAAATAATAATAAAATGAAATGAATGAATCAAATACCTGTGCAAGAGGTAAAATGCGTGCTGCATCAATGAATGGCAGCTTCTTTCTATATGTAGTTTTAGCAAAAATTTAGGGTTTAAAAGAATTCGGTTCAACGAATCGGTTATTTGAAACATAATTTCTATACAAAATTATTTTTGTAAAAATATTTTTTCAATAGAAAAATTTCTTTTGAAGAGAATATTTCTATAGAAAAAGTGTCTTCGATAACGAGTGTTTTTCAGTAGAAAAAGTCTCTGATAAAAAGAGTTTGTCATTAGAAAAAGTATCTTTGATAAAGAGAGTTTTTCTATAGAAAAAGAGTTTTTGATAAAGAGGGGTTTTCAATAGAAAAAGTGTCTTTGATAAAGAGAGTGCCTCCGATAATGAGGGTCTTTCAGTAGAAAAAGTCTCTGATAAAAGTATCTTTGATAGAGAGAGTTTTTCAATAGAAAAAGTATCTTTGATATGGAGAGTTTTTTTTATATAAAAAGAGTTTTTGATAAAGAGGGTTATTCAATAAAAAAAGTGTCTTTGATAAAGAGAGTTTTTTTAGATAAAGTGCCTTTGATTAAGAGAGATTCTCTATAGAAACTGTCTTTGAGAAGGAGAGTTTTTCTGTAGAAAAAATGCTTCTGATACAGAGACCTTTTCAATAGAAAAATCGTCCTCGTTAAAGAGAGTTTTTCTATTGAAGAAAAAGAAAAATTGTTTCCGATAAGGTGATTTTTTTTATAGAAAAATTGTCTTTGATAAATAGAGATTTTCTATTGAAAAAGTGTCTCTGATAAAGAAAGGTTTTGTATAGAAAAATTTTCTTTGATAAATAGAGTTTTTCTATAGAAAACGAGTCTTTGGTAAATAGAGTTTGTCTATAGAAGAAGTGTCTCTAATAAAGAGAGTTTTTTTTATAGGGGAAGTGTCTCTGATAAAGAGAGTTTTTCTATAGAAAAATTTTCTCTGATAAAGAGAGTTTTTCTTTGATAAAACAGGCTTTCTATAGAATTGAGAAAAAAAATTCTGTACATTGACTATGAGAGTATTTCTGTTGAAATATGCCTATATCGAAGATAGTTTTTTCTATACAAAAAGTGTCTTTCATAAAGAGAGATTTTCTATAGAAAAAGTGTCTCTGATAAAGAGAGTTTTTCTATAGTAGAGGTGTCTTTGATAAATTGAGTTTTTCTATAGAGGAAGTATCTTTAATAAAGAATTTTTTCTATAGAAACATTTTCTCTGATAAAGAGAGTTTTTCTTTGATAAAGCAAGCTTTTCTATAGGAAATTTGTCACTGATAACTACTTGATAAAGTGATAGTATCTTTGATTAAGAGAGTTTTTCTGTTGAAAAAGTGTCTCTGTTAAAGAGAGAAAAGAAAAATTATATCTGATAAATAGGGATTTTCTATTGAAAAAGTGTCATTGATAAAGAAAGATTTTCTATAGAAAAAGTGTCTATGATAAAGAGAGTTTTTCTATAGAAAACTTGTCTTTGATAAATAGAGTTTTTCTATTGTAAAAGTGTCTTTGATAAAGGAAGTTTTTCTATAGAATAAGTGTCTCCGTTAAAGAGAGTTTTTCTATTCTTTCTTCTATAGAAAAGGCGTTTCTGATAAAAAGAGATTTCTATAGAAGAAGTATCTTTGATAAAGAGATTTTTTTATAAAAAAGTGTCTCTGATAAAGAAAGTTTTTCTATAGAAAAATTTTCTCTGATAAAGAGAGTTTTTCTTTGATAAAACAGGCTTTCTATAGAAAATTTGTCACTGATAACTACTTTTTTATGAAGAAAGTTTTTCTGTATAAAAAGTGACTTTTTCTTCAAATGAGTCTCTCATGAAGAGGCTTTGTTGAAAAAAATTTCTGTACATTGACTATGAGAGTATTTCTGTTGAAATATGCCTATATCGAAGATAGTTTTGAATAAGATCTTGTAATGAAGTAACCGTGTTTCCACTAGTTTCCAGCAAATTTAATTACACTATCTCTCTTACATACTTACATACATACATACATACATACATACATACATACATACATACATACATACATACATACATACATACATACATACATACATACATACATACATACATACATACATACATACATACATACATACATACATACATACATACATACATACATACATACATACATACATACATATGCATGTATTTTTTTGCAACAGTTGTATATGGTTTTTATACAAACGATTGTATATGTTCCCTCTTTAGATTGTTGTTGATGTTTCTGTCATTCATGTTAGCGAGCAGAAGATACAAATTCATAATAAAACTGATTGCGCTTTTCATTTTTGTGTGGGGATTTTTTTTTTTTTAATTTTTTTCTGTTGCTTATATTTTCATATTATTTTCATTTATAACATAAATTTTCATCATACAATTTGTAATAAATGTTTGCGTGCATGTATGTGTTCATGTGTAAAGAGTTGGGGTATATGAGTTTGTAAACGTCTAGATTTCACATTTGTAGTCTCAAAGAATGAAAACATATTTTGACAGCAACTCAAAAGCAATCAAATAAGTTTTAATGCTAAAAAGACTTTTTTTGTTTTATTTTGATTTTAGTTTTTCCTTTGTGTTATTCAAATAAAAAGTATCAATCAAAATTTATTAAAAGGGAAAATATGAAAGAAAACTAAAATGTTTGTTTGTATCAAGGTGTTAAATGGTAAAATGATTGCAATATTGGTAAAAGTTTGCTAAATAATATATATTTGGGTAACTTTTGCAATAACTTATAGTGACAATTTAAACAGTTTTTAGGAAGGGTTTATGTCATATTAAATTTAAATAACATTAAAGTGTTCTATCCTCTAGTAATTTTAATCTTTCTTAAGTATTTAATTCTTCAAGTAATAATAAAACTAATTTGTCTTTTAAATATTGTAAAATCTCTTAATTTATCTTAAACAAAAAACAGCAGCTTTGGCAAAAATACCCTCTTAAAAAATTAATTAAACTTCTTAAACAAAATTTGCTACAAAATCCTGTAGTCATTAATTGGTAAATTTATAATTATTTAAAAACCAATATAAGTATTCGGTGTGCTCACTCACACAAATACAAAAAATGTAACAGTTGTTTTATTTCCTCTTTCCTTACTTTCTCTTTGGTTCCATGTATTAGTTGTAAAAAGTTTTTTGTTGATAAAATTTCCTGCTTGTGCTGTTGGATGTATGGGTGTGTTGACCTAAATTAAATAATTTCGTGTTAGTAAATGTTTTGTTTGCATAGAATTGCGAGCGTTTGTGTGTATGAGTGCGTTAGTCTGCTGGTTTTATTCCGCTTCTTTACTTTTTAAATATTCATCGAAATTAGTAATTTTTGTTTGAGTTTCATTTGACGTGCTCCTTGTTGTTGTTGCTGCTGTTGGTCGTCGTCTTTCATTTACTCTGTTACTTTCTGTTACTTTAGTTGTTTTTCTTTTTATTTGTATTTGAAGTACATTTTAATTGATTTCAAACACCCAACCTTCCTTCCCTTTCTTCACGTTCTTTGTTGTCATTGTTGGTTACATTTTAATTTTAGCGCGTCGTTAATAACTTGTCACTCTATTACACTTTAATGTTGAATACTACAAATACCATGTTCACATTTACAACAATATTCCTTGATTGCCGTTTTAATTTATGGACAGTTACATAGTTAGTTGGTGTGAAATGATGGAATGTTTTATATAAATGACAGTTGTGACTGAATTTATAGACAAAAGGAGAACTCAAAAAGATCTGTTGGAAAATTTTGAACTCTTTGCACAAATTTTAATAAAAAGAGAGGTTTGTCTTCTATGTTTAAGAGAGTTTTGCTATGGAAAAAGTTTTCCTTCTGAACATACTTTTTCCTTAGAAAAGTCTCTCTGTTAAAGATAGTTTTTCTATAGAAAAAGTTTCTCTGTTGTAGAGAGTTCTTCTTCAGAAAAAGACTCAGTGTCTTTAGAATAAGTTGCTATATTAAAGAAAGTCTCTATATAAAAAATAAGTCTCTCTATTATAGAGAGTTTTTCTATAGAAAAAGCCTTTCTATTAAAGAGAGTTCTTCTTTAGAAAAAGTCTCTCTGTTAAAGAGAGTTTTTCTATAGAAAAAGTCACTCTATTAAATATATTTTTATATAGAAAATGTCTCTCTGTTAAAGGTAGTTTTTCTATAGAAAAAGTTTCTGTTTCAAAGAGCGTTTTTCTTTCTATTAAAGAAAAAGCCTCTCTAATAAAAAGAGTTCTTCTTTAGAAAAAGCGTCTCTGTTCAAGAGAGTTTTACTATAGAAAATGTCGCTCTGTTAAAGAGAGTTTTTATATAGAAAAAGCCTCTCTATTAAAGAGAGTTCTTCTTTAGAAAAAGTCTCTCTGTTCAAGAGAGTTTTTCTATAGAAAAAGTCTCTCTGTTAAATAGAGTTTTCCTATAGAAAAATTCTCTCGGTTAAAGAGATTTTTCTGTAGAAAAAGTCTCTCTGTTAAAGAGATTTTTTCCAAAAAAAAAGTCTCCCTGTTAAAGAGATTTTTTCTATAGAAAAAGTCTCTCTGTTAAAAGGAGTTTTTCTATAGAAAAAGTGTCTCTGTTGTAGAGAGCTTTCCTGTAGAAAAAGTCTCTGTGTTAAAGAGAGTTTTTCTACAGAAAAGTCTGTCTGTTAAAGAGAGTTTTTCCACAGAAAAGTCTCTCTGTTAAATAGAGCTTTCTATAGAAAGAGTCTCTCTGTTAAAGAGAGAAAAAGTCTCTCTGTTCAAGAGAGTTTTACTATAGAAAAAGTCTCTCTGTTAAAGAGAGTTTTTCTATAGAAACAGTTTCTCTGTTAAAGAGAGTTTTTCTAGAGAAAAAGTCTCACTGTTAAAGAGAGTTTTTCTATAGAAAAAGCCTCTGTGTTCAAGAGAGTTTTTCTATAGAAAAATTCTCTCTTTTAAAGAGTTTTTATTGACGAAAGTGAAAATGACATTTAAATTATAATTATTAACTAATTTTCAATAATTTTCTGCAACCCTCCCTTTACCACGATGATAGAAATTAAATGATAAATATAATGGAGACAAAAAAAAAAAAACAATGAACCATAAGGGAACAATCATTAGCATCATCATTATTAACTCTATCACCACCATCATTATCATCAATGTCAGCTTTGTCATTATTATCTTCGTCATTATCATTAGCACTATTTGCAAACTTTCTTATTTGCTTCTGTTTCTTTTCATTTTAGATACGGTGATTTTTTTTCTTTTGTTAAACTTTTTATTTGATTTTTGGTTACTTTTTCTCTTAAGAAATCTTATACATTGAGTAGTACTGTTCTATATTATTTCCATTTTATAAATAAAATGTTACAATGTCATTTGTTGTTATTTCTGTTCATGCCATACACTTCACACTTTTTACATAAATATCGTCCATCATTTAGTTGTGCTAAAATGGTAAAACTAGAAAACAAGTAGAAAATAGAAACGAAAAAAAAAATAAAAATAAGGGAAAAAAGTTATTCCGTATTCTTTTGACAAGCAAATGATTAATTAAAATGTTGGTTTTATTATGATGGTGTTGACTAAAGTTTCTTTATTTATTTATTTTTTTTTTTTTCTTTTGCATTTCTCTAAAAATCTAGTTTATATTTTATTCCTTACTAACTCCTTTCTCCCTATTTTGACTAGGGTGGGTTACAAAGAAGTTAGTAAGTAAGTTTTTCTATACTTTTATTTTTGTTTATTTATTTGAAAACCAAATTTGTTTGTGTGTTTATAAAATTTTTTTTTTTTTTTTTTGAAGAATTTGAATTTTAACGAAAATCAACATCAAAAACATTATTTATTTTATACTTCAACATTTAATATATTCATTTTACTCTTGTCGCTAAATATAAATTTACAACATTTACTCATTAGTAATCAGGACTTAAATACGGGTTTTTTGTTGTTCTTTTACTTTTTCTTATTTCTTTCTCTGTAGAAGAGAAAAAGGGGCATAATTTATGTTGAACGTTTTAACTAATTGCGGGTTTACAAAATGTTTAATGGATTGTATGGCGTATTAGGAATTAAAACATTGCAGGATAAATTTTCTAAGTAAAAAATGGTATTATAAGTTGTGTGTGTGTATGTATGTGTGTAGCTAAGTTCAGTACAAATGAACTTAACACGACATACAGCAATTTTTCTCTAAATGAACTCTTTGGATAAATTTGGATAAATATATTTTGGATAGAAAAACTTTATTAAATTCTTTTAACATAGAAAATCTATTTTAAACACATATAACACCCTTTAATTTGCTTTAGAAATCTCTCTTTAAAAGAAAGTTTCCCTTTAGAAAAACTCGCCTTTACAAAGTGTCTTGAAAATACTATATTTAAACAGATACTTTCCTGTACAAATCTCTTTAAGAATAATACTTTTTCAATGGAAAATCCCTCTTTAACAAAAATACATTTTCTTTGGAAAATCCCTCTCTAGTATAGACACCTTTTCTACAGAAAAACTCTCTGCTACAATGACAAATTTTCTTTAGAAAAACTTTCATTAGCAAAAAACCGTCCCTATAGAAAACTCCTTAACAAAAACAACTTTTACATAAAAAAAAATTATCATAGAAACATTTTATTAAACAAAATAGAACATCAAACGACTGTTATCGACCAATTCAATGTAGATTTATTTTAACCTCAAAGGTGCAAATTTTTCAATTCACTTTTGAATTACATATATTGGCAAAATACAATTAAATCTTGTATAATTTCTAATTTTACTACAATCACCATTAATTAAATATTGAAAACTAATTTTATGCAACATTATTTTGTACTTTACAAATATAAACATTTTGACATTTGCCTTCATGATGATGCTGAATTCCAACCAAAATAAATTTTTACAATAAAATATAACAAACATTTTTTTGTTACATTGAGCGAATGTTTTTGCACATACTTACATACACATGTAGAAATAAATATTTTAAAACAATGATTAAAAATGTTCAAAAATTCAATTCACTATCGGAGTCTACAGAATAAAATCACCAACAATTAGAGTCATTTACATTTGGTCTGTAACCGCAAACGTACAGAGACATAAACTCAATGCCAGATAACTTGGTTAAAATGTAACTACTATACGTTATTGAACTACATACTAGTTCGATCGTTAGTTATTAAGTATATAAAAAAGGATTACAGCAACAATACATTTGTTAGATAAAAACATGTAATTTAAATTACCACATTTTAATACCTGTTGTAATATTTAATGTTCAACATAAAATTTAATTTAAAATGTTCTACGTTGTAGTGGTTGTTGTTCCTGTGTCGTAATGTTGTGAGTTTTAAAATTTTAAATGTGTTTTATTGTGAATTTTTCTCTCTGATTCTATTATTATCGATGATAACAAGGAAGAAAAAAAAGTGAATTTTAAATGAGTGGTAAATTAATTAAATATTAAATGTTAGAAAAGTTGTAGGCTGTAAAACAGTTATAAAACTATTTAATATTATTCATAACATACATTTTGGAAGATTTGATTCAAAGTAACTAAAAGTTTGTAAACTTCATAAACCTCCCACATGATCTCGGCGTGACAAACCCAATTAGGAAAGGGTTTAAAGACAACCTTAACTAACTAACTAACTAACTAACTAACTAACTAACTAACTAACTAAAGAAAACTAACTAACTAACGAACTAAAACTAACTAACTAACTAAAAACTAACTAACTAACTAACTAACTAAGAACTAACTAACGAACTAACTAACGAATAACTAACTAACTAACTAACTGAACTAAGAACGAACTAACTAACTAAACTAACTAACTAACGACTAAGAACTAACTAACTAACTAACTAACACTAAAACTAACTAAAAACTAAATAACTAAAAAACTAACTACGAAAAACGAACAACTAACTAACTAACTAACAACTAACTAAACTAACTAACTAACTAAAACTAACTAACTAACGACTAACTAACTAACTAACTAACTAACTAACTAACTAACTAACGAACTAACTAACTACTAACTAACTAACTAACTAACTAACTAACAACTAACTAACTAACTAACTAACTAACTAACTAACTAACTAACGAACTAACTAACTAACTAACTAACTAACTAACTAACTAACTAACTAACTAACTACCTAACTAACTAACTAACTAACTAACTAACTAACTAACTAACTAACTAACTAACTAACTAACTAGCTAACTAACTAACTACACTAACTAACTAACTAACTAACTACTAACTAACTACTAACTAACTAACTAACTAACTAACTAACTAACTAACTACTAACTAACTAACTAACTAACTGACTAACTAACTAACTAACTAATTGCACTGTTTTATTAACGACACCTGTATGTATACTTGTTAATGAATTATTGATATTACAAATATTAAGTATACGCTTAATTTAGAGAGTAAAAAAATAAAAATTTTTTATGGTTTTTGCGATTTTGATCTAGAGAGTGAAGCTTTTTTGATTTTATGTGTTCAAAATTTTCCTTATTTGTTCTTGAAGACAAGAACTACAACTTTGCCATAGAGAGTAAATCAAAACTCCAAATGGTTGGCAAGATATAAACCTGAGAAAATCATAACTTTTTTGCAAAAATTACACTGAGCCCCAAATCTTTGGGGACTCATAAAAAGAAGTGTGTGACTTTGGGCAAAACTGAGAGACACGGGTCTTTGTTTTATCCTTTATTACGTGTATGGTTATAATTTTTCCTGTTGCACTGTATTATACATTCATGATTTTAGAAAATTAAAATATTTCCTTTTATATCCTTTAAAAACTAAAATCATAAACACAAACACCTAACTCAATAAAAGATATCCCAATTGATAACACTAACAATTGAATTTATGAACTCTTATTATTTTTCATCGTTATTTCAACTAGTTTAGTTATTAAAAATAATTTAGTGCCAACAATTATTGTTTTATACATTTAAAAATTAACTCAATTTATGTTCTTGATATTAAATAGACATTTATTAAAATTTACATAATAATTATGAACATTTCTGTAAACGTCATGTTGAGAATGCAAATTTTCATGGGGCTCTTACTATTCACTACCAAAAACAGCCATTTGATTATACATAAATATGTATATGCATGTATCTTTTCATGCTCATTAAAAAAATATATATGTTCATATAATAGTAAAATATCAAAAACATCAAAAAAAGAAATAATACCTAAAACTACAGCAGCATAAAATGTTTTAGGATTGCAATTTCTAAATGTCAGAATTAATTACAACCATAAAAACTGACACTCAAATAACATTTATTTAAACAATTAAATATATTAAATGTGCGCGAGTTTATGAGAGCAAATATATACTTGGAACCCAACACGGCTAATGCATTTTAGTTATTTGTGTTTTAATTTATATTTTTTTTTTTCAGTTTTTCCCTTAACACTCGTACGAATACATAGTAAATGTTTACATTTCAAATCTGTGCAATTTAATTAAGCTTTTAAATGCAAATTCAGGCGTTAAACCATGACTGTTGAGGGAGGTTAAAAGTGAAATATGATTTGACTTAGCAATTATTGTTGAATAGCAAAAAAAATTTAATTTAGGTTTTAGAAAAAAGTTTTTCTTTTGAAGACTTTGACTTTATTTTACATCTTCAAATAATTTAGGACCCTTTCACAAAAGCTTACAATGAACTATAGTTTTGACTATAGTCTATAGTCTGGACTATGGACTATAGACTATAGTCTGGACTACAAACTATAGTCTGGATTATAGACTATAGTTTGTAGTCCAGACTGTACACTTTAGCCTGGACTATTGACTATAGTCTGAACTATAGACTATAGTCTGGACTATAGAAAATCTATAATCTGGACTGTAACATTTACTCTGGACTATAGACTATAGTCTGGACTATAGACTATAGTTTGGACTATAGGCTATAGTTTGGACTATAGACTAAAGTCTGGGCTATAGACTATAGTCTGGACTATAGACTATAGTCTGGACTATAGACTATAGTCTGGACTATAGACTATAGTCTGGACTATAGACTATAGTCTGGACTATAGACTATAGTCTGGACTATAGACTATAGTCTGGACTATAGACTATAGTCTGGACTATAGACTATAGTCTGGACTATATACTATAGTGTGGACTATGGACTATAGTCAGGACTATAGACAACAGCCTGGACTATAGACTATAGTCTGGACTATAGACAATAGTCTGGACTATAGACTATGGTCTGGACTATAGACAATAGTCTGAACTATAGACTATAGTCTGGTCTATAGACTATAGTCTGGACTATAGACTATAGTCAGGACTATAGACTATAATCTGGACTATAGAGTATAGTCTGGGCAATAGACTATAGTCTGGACTATAGAATATAGTCTAGACTATAGATTACAGTCTGGACTATAGACTATAGTCTGAACTATAGACTACAGACTGGACTATAGACTATAGTGTGGACCATAGACTATAGTCTGGACTATAGACTAAAGTGTGGACCATAGTATATAGTCTGGATTATAGACTATAGTCTGGATTATAGACTATTGTCTGGGCTTAAGTCTATAGTCTGGACTATAGACTATATTCTGGACTATAAATTATCGACGTGACTATAGACTATAGTCTGGACTATATGACTATAATGTAGATTATAGACTATAGTCTAGACTATAGTCCTGACTATAGACAATAATCTGGATTATAGACTATAGTCTAAACTATAGACTATAGTCTGGACGATCGGCAACTCCTATACACTGTGTATTTTGACCGTTACTAAATTTACACAGACTACTCACACGCATAGAAAACACAATTCAGTCTCATATGAGCTGTCATTGAAGGAGGTTGTGTTGTCGCTCGTTTCTTGCTTTTGGAATGAAAAGGAACGAAAATATATTAATGCAGGGATGGATAATTCTAATTATTGTTGTAATTTTTAATCTACACTACATATTATGTAGCTTTTAGAATTATAAACTTTTTTAAATGTTTTTTCTTACAACTTAAGTAGCAAATTACAATAATTTACCAATATATACATGTAATTATGTTAAATCTTTACATTTTATATGTATATATTTTATTAAAAACTTAGTTGAAAAGCTCATATTTCTATTTCAATATTTAAAATAAATATGTGCAAATAAGCCCAAAAACAATATGTGCTACTCTTAAACTAAAAAAAATATTAGTTTTGTTTTAGATTACTATTATTTCTAAATTTCAGTTTTCCAAGCCTCCCTTGTTGTGAAGATGAGAGTACAACTATTACTCATTTCTTGTTTTTTCGCTCTTACACTTATACAAGTGCAAAATGTGGTAGTATATGTCTGCCGATCCTTGCTATAGACTATAATTTAGACTATAGTCTGGACTATAGACTATAATCTAGACTATAGTCTGGACTATAGACTATAATCTGGGCTTTAGTCTAAATATAGTCTGGACTTAATCTACAGCCTGGTCTAGAGACTATTATAGACTATATATTCTATACAGACTATAATCTGGACTATCAACTTTATTCTGCACTACAGACTATTGTCTAGAGTATATACTATAGATTACAAATAAACTATAGATTATGGTCTGGACTATAGGGAGGACTATTGAAAAATGTCTGCAGTCTATACATGTTGCATAAATTTACAACTTTCATATAATTCCTATAAATTTCCATAAAATTCAATCAAATTTTATTTTGCCATTATTACAATTTTTGACCCCTACATTATGCAGAGTTTTTAATTAAATTATGTTTTCAATTTAAAAACCACAACAATCAAAATTTTGTATATGTTTAAAAATATACGTTTATAAGTATATATTTTTATTTGTGCTAATTAACATAATTTCATTATGCTCATATCGTCTGCATAAACAAACGTATGTACATGTGCCCCGTATAAGATTTATTTAATTAAATTTAATTTAAAATTAAACACACATTACAAAAAGCTATGAGAAAAACAGTTATTTCCCCAAAACTAAAATACTACATTTTTCTAAATGTTATTTACTTTTTGCTTTTATGAATGTGAGTTCAGGGACGAAAGAGCGAAAATAGCAAATGGAAATATGGTAATTAAAATAAAATTGCCAGCTATTAAAGTTGTATATATGCAAAACTATGTATTTTGATATGCAGAATAGTCCAGCTAGACAGACAGACAAACAACTCGAAATATAGATGGACATTTAGACACAGAGACTCAAATTAAATAAAGTATTTTAGTATTTTTTTCACATACACCTTTAAACAAATATCAGTTGTTTAGACAAAGTGAAAAGCAGCAAAAAGGCAGCAAAGCAAACAAAATATTTGTTAAAAAAATAATTCAGCCATTGCAGCAAATTGTTCATTTCACTTAAATGTGGTTTAGAGAACATTTCATTCGAAAAATTTTTTAACATTTATTTTAAAATTGAATTTGTGTAGTTGTGTTTTTCTTCCTCGTTTTTTTTTTGTATTTTTTGCCTTATGGTTTATTTATTTTAGTAAGAATATTATGTCTGGCTAAAGTTTTATTTACTTTTTGTAGAAATGAAATGAAATTTTTTTCTTTATTAAGTACAAAACTTTGAAATGAAAGTATGAAATGTAAAAAGGTATTAAGGCATATTTTCATAAAATTTATTCTATAGAAAAAAAGTCTAGTTTTTGTAAAAAAGTATTTAATTTGACTTACCTGGAGGCTTCGAAGTCAAATGCTGTAATTAAAAAGAGGAAAAGAATTAAAATTAGTTCGAATTTAAGATTTAATAAAAAAGTAAAAGTTATTTATTTAAAACCTGGAGTTATATAAATTACATTAGTCGCAGTATTGAATTGAAATCGAACTTAATTGAATAATAGTAGAATAGTCTAGAGTGGGCCCATATCAAAAAGAGTGGACTGGTCTTTATAAAAACGAAGTCCTAAGGAGAGTAGTCTAAAGTGGACTCTACAGTAGAATAAAATGAACTACTCTAGAGTTGAATAATATAGGGGGACTTTAATAGAGTAAAGTCATCTATAGAGGACTATTCTATAGTAGAGAAGTCTGGGGAAGACTCTTCTACACTATTGAATTGAAATCGAACTTAATTGAGTAATAGTAGAATAGTCCAGAGTGGGCCCATATCAAAAAGAGTGGACTGGCCTTTATAAAAACGAAGTCCTAAGGAGAGTAGTCTAAAGTGAACTCTACAGTAGAATAAAATGAACTACTCTAGAGTTGAATAGTCTAGGGGGACTTTCCTAGAGTAAAGTCATCTATAGAGGACTATTCTATAGTAGAGAAGTCTGGGGAAGACTCTTTTACACTTAAAAAAAGTAAGTAATCTGTACTCAACTCTAACCGCAGCAGTTTCAGAAGTACTATAAGTACGTATTTCCTCAAACCAAGTACAAAACACAAATTTCGATATGACTTCAGCTCAAATAGATACTTGGCTTGAGATAAAAATAAGTTTGATTCAAGAATGTAAAAAATTGAATTAATCCCAAAACTAACTTAATTTGAGATCGATACGTACTTGATTTCAGAATTAACAAAGTGTGAATTGTATACAGAAGAGTAGTCTAGTGTGAACGTAGATTAGTCTTCAATAGAAATGACACAGTTAAGAGGGAACTACCACAAAGAAGAATATCTAGAATGCACTATTCTAAGTTTTTTTCTTTTTCAAATACTTATAAGCAACTATCAACAGATTTTCTTTAAAAATCATAGAATTTTTGCCCTATTTTCACACAACAACATAAAACTAAAAAATATTTTTATGTCACAAAAAACATTAAATTCAATCAAGCTTAAAGTTACATAAATACAACACTGATTTATCACTCAATACTTTCTTAACTGACCCACAAATACAAACCGCAAAGAATACAAAATTTTTTAAAGTAAAAACAAAAAAATTTAATCCCCATAAACTCCATTGAAAATGAAACAAGAGCAGTAAAATACATACAAGGGGTGAAAAACAAATAATACAAAAAAAAAAAAAAAAAAAACTTGTATATAAAACTATAATATTAAATTATTTACATTTTAAATTTTCTGACACTCTAAAGCTTCCATCTGTCTCTCGGTGCGAGTGAGTGTATAAACAAGTGGTGCCAATAAGCCAAATACTACTGCTGCCACTCACAACTACTACCATGTTGTCAATGTAACAAGTCTTTGCTGCAATGAAGTGCAACAAACAGTCGTCAGCGAGTTAAGCAAAAACGTACCAAAAACCAAAGCCAATAACCAGAGCATCAGTTAATACACATGTAATGAAAGTTTATACTTGTAGTTACCAAAAGAGACAGATTGAAAAAAAGGGAAGAGAAAAAAAACGAGAAACATTTTCAACAACATTGAATACAGAAAAATACATTTTGTTAAACGAAATGTTGTTGCTGCTGCTGCTGTTGATGATGATAACTGGATTTTATAGTTTTATTTATACGAGTTGCTACTCATTGTTGAGCAGAGAACGACAGACGAACGGACAAAAAGACAAGCGGTCTTAAATATATACATAAGTTCTTATAAATACATGGCAAAATGTATATAAAGATAGTATGTTGTTATGTACATTAGCATGCCCCCAAAATGAAAGTTGCCGATGTTACCGGCACAAATGAAAATTTAGTCTATGCAAATTTTTTGTCCTGACGTCAATATTTGTTGAGCTAGATCAAAGGATAAAGAGGACTTTTATGAAAAACCGACAATTTTTGTAATACTTTTGTAATAACACAATAACATTGAAATTACATTTCATTCCTATGCATGAAAAGGACCTTGTTATTCTGTGACTCAGCTCACCAAATATTGAGCACAGGACATAAACTTTGAAAAACCTTAGAATGGACATGGTGTTTTTTTTATATAAACGGGACTACCCTAATATACATAGTTAACAGTTGAGTATTTTAAAATTGATAATATTGACAAATTGAATTGGAAAATATAAATAAAAGTAGTTTTCTGAAGCTGAAGGAAACATACATACATACTTACTAACATGAGTGTATTTATTTTACAGTCAAGGCAATCTCTGTTGCCTTATTCTTAAGTTATACTTACATTACATATATATATGTATAGACTATAGACTGTCTATAGTCTAGTCTATAGTCTAGTCCTATAGTCTAGTCTATAGTCTAGTCCTATAGTCTAGTCTATAGTCTAGTCTATAGTCCTAGTCTATAGTCCTAGTCTATAGTCTAGTCTATAGTCTAGTCTATAGTCTAGTCTATAGTCTAGTCTATAGTCTAGTCTATAGTCTAGTCTATAGTCTAGTCTATAGTCTAGTCATATAGTCTAGTCTATAGTCTAGTCTATAGTCTAGTCTATAGTCTAGTCCTATAGTCTAGTCTATAGTCTAGTCTATAGTCTAGTCTATAGTCCTAGTCTATAGTCTAGTCTATAGTCTAGTCTATAGTCTAGTCTATAGTCTAGTCTATAGTCTAGTCCTATAGTCTAGTCTATAGTCTAGTCTATAGTCTAGTCTATAGTCTAGTCTATAGTCTAGTCTATAGTCTAGTCTATAGTCCTAGTCTATAGTCTAGTCTATAGTCCTAGCTAGTCTATAGTCTAGTCCTATGTCTAGTCTTATAGTCTAGTCTATAGTCTAGTCTATAGTCTAGTCCTATAGTCTAGTCTATAGTCTAGTCTAGTCTAGTCTTAGTCTATCTATAGTCTAGTCTATAGTCTAGTCTATAGTCCTAGTCTATAGTCGAGTCTATAGTCTAGTCTATAGTCTAGTCTATATCTAGTCTATAGTCTAGTCTATAGTCTAGTCTATAGTCTAGTCATAGTCTAGTCTATAGTCTAGTCTATAGTCTAGTCTATAGTCTAGTCTATAGTCTAGTCTATAGTCTAGTCTATAGTCTAGTCTATAGCATAGTCTAGTCTATAGTCTAGTCTATAGTCTAGTCTATAGTCTAGTCTATAGTCTAGTCTATAGTCTAGTCTATAGTCTAGTCTATAGTCTAGTCTATAGTCTAGTCTATAGTCTAGTCTATAGTCTAGTCTATAGTCTAGTCTATAGTCTAGTCTATAGTCTAGTCTATAGTCTAGTCTATAGTCTAGTCTATAGTCTAGTCTATAGTCTAGTCTATAGTCTAGTCTATAGTCTAGTCTATAGTCTAGTCTATAGTCTAGTCTATAGTCTAGTCTATAGTCTAGTCTATAGTCTAGTCTATAGTCTAGTCTATAGTCTAGTCTATAGTCTAGTCTATAGTCTAGTCTATAGTCTAGTCTATAGTCTAGTCTATAGTCTAGTCTATAGTCTAGTCTATAGTCTAGTCTATAGTCTAGTCTATAGTCTAGTCTATAGTCTAGTCTATAGTCTAGTCTATAGTCTAGTCTATAGTCTAGTCTATAGTCTAGTCTATAGTCTAGTCTATAGTCTAGTCTATAGTCTAGTCTATAGTCTAGTCTATAGTCTAGTCTATAGTCTAGTCTATAGTCTAGTCTATAGTCTAGTCTATAGTCTAGTCTATAGTCTAGTCTATATCTAGTCTATAGTCTAGTCTATAGTCTAGTCTATAGCCTAGTCTATAGCCTAGTCTATAGTCTAGTATATAGTCTAGTCTATAGTCTAGTCTATAGTCTAGTCTATAGTCTAGTCTATAGTCTAGTCTATAATCTAGTCTATAGTCTAGTCTATAGTCTAGTCTATAGTCTAGTCGATAGTCTAGTCTATAGTCTAGTCTGTAGTCTAGTCTATAGTCTAGTCTAGTCTATAGTCTAGTCTATAGTCTAGTCTATAGTCTAGTCTATAGTCTAGTCTGTAGTCTAGTCTATAGTCTAGTCTATTCTATTCTATTCTATTCTATTCTATTCTAGTCTATTCTATTCTAGTCTATAGTCTATAGTCTAGTCTAGTCTATAGTATAGTCTATAGTCTAGTCTAATACTCCAGCAAATTGTATTTCTTTTTATCAGCTATCTCGTTTTAGTGCAATTCATTAAACAAATCTTTAAACAAAATATATCAAAAAATTTATAATTTCTATTTTGAAATATAAAAAGAATTTTTTGTTCTGCATTTTCTAAATTATATTAATACAACTGTATCTCTTTCAATATTTTCCTTTTTAGGTAAGTTCAACATTTTATCACAAATAATTTACTTAACATTAACAATATTTTATGGGTAAGTAGACACAAATAACTTTTGGATAATGTCATTTTGTTAATATCTTTGCGAAAAGTTTATTAAAACTTAAGCTCAAAACAAAACAGCAAAGTGTAAAAAGTCATGAAAATATAAGAAAAAACTTTTAAACAATAGCTGCAAAAGTAATTAAGTATGACAATGTATTGTAAATGTTTAACAATATAAATAATTTTCGTAATGTAAATTTAAGCTTAAATTTAACAACAAGTGTTGAAACTATTTATCAAAATAAAAATAAATAATAGGAATGATTTTCATGAACTACCAACTGTCAATAGCAGGCGGGTCAAGTGTGAGCTTAAAAACAATTGTATGAATATTTTATAATATTTTTTTTTAAACCAAACAAAATAGGAGAAAAGGACCTAGAAAAAATTCCAAACCATCAAATCAAAATGTGAGTCAAAAAAAAAAAAACAACGGAAAGTAACAACTAATTATAGACATGACATTTTAATGAGAACGAAAATGACAACGTTTATTTAGATTTTTTTTCATTTATTCTTTTCTGAGGCTCACTAAACCATCCTGTAATAGCCAGCAAAAGCTTGACAGAATTACCCACACCCCACATACACACCTCAACCTTAGGAACATACAAACATCTCACACACACATCTAAAAAAAATAAAACAGCAAAACTGAACCTCTATTCGCCGAAAAAAGGAACAGGATACTTTATTAGAAAAAAAGTATAGAGACAAAGATAATGAAAACTAAATGAAAACTCAGGGTATAAATATATTTGCAAACATACAAAATCAGCTACAGTCACATAGCAGCAACAGCGCGAACATGAACAATAACAACAATAGCAACAACAGTGGCAGCATTAAAAGACAAGGTATCACTAACACTACTAATTATTTCGACATTATGCAGGCTATTTCGTTTTAATTACAGAAAAAAGCATTAACGTTACAATATTTCCCACACACACTCTGCCAACCCCACCACCACTACCTACCCCATTGCTTCATTAACATTAACCTACAAACATTTTGATAGAAAATAAAGGTTAATATAAAAATTTTTTTTTTTCTATATTTTTTTAAAATGTTTTAGAATGGAACTACCTTTTTAAGTAATAGGTTTAAAGCCTTCTCTAATGCTTCCATTAGCAAAAAGGATTTAATTTCATATAGGACTCAATATGTTTTGCTGGGAAAACTCAATCTCACATACATATACAGCTACTACTCTCCTGTATTTATTCTCTATAACTCCTACTATTAAATGTTCCTTCCATTCATGTTCATGTTAAAAAGTACAATAACAACATTGTTTAAGAAACTTTCATAAAAACAGAAAAATACAACAATAGCAACAACATCAATACACTAATAATATAAAAACTAGGGAAAATTTCATTAAAAACTAGTAGAAAAGTATAGTCGGAAAAAGTCGACCTACACCAATTATGAGTATATTTTAAAAATTATTTATTTTTGTATAAAAATTTACCTTAATTCCGGTTCATTTAAGCAATTTTTAATTCTATAAAAGAGGATTTATGAAATTTATGATTTTTGAAGAAAAGCTATATATTTAAAGTTGTATGAGCCCCGTTAAGTTAGTGGTTAGTGTTCTAGAGGGATAGACCGGAGGTCATGGGTTCGAGTCCCACCTAAAGTATTGGTAAAGGAGCGTTCCAACTAACTAACTAACTAACTAACTAACTAACTAACTAACTAACTAACTAACTAACTAACTAACTACTAACTAACTAACTAACTAACTAACTAACTAACTAACTAACTAACTAACTAACTAACTAACTAACTACTAACTAACTAACTAACTACTAACTAACTAACTAACTAACTAACTAACTAACTACTAACTAACTAACTAACTAACTAACTAACTAACTAACTAACTAACTAACTAACTAACTAACTAACTACTAACTAACTAACTAACTAACTAACTAACTAACTAACTAACTAACTACTAACTAACTAACTACTAACTAACTAACTAACTAACTAACTAACTAACTAACTAACTAACTAACTAACTAACTACTAACTAACTAACTACTAACTAACTAACTAACTAACTAACTAACTAACTAACTAACTAACTAACTAACTAACTACTAACTAACTAACTAACTAACTAACTAACTAACTAACTAACTAACTAACTAACTAACTACTAACTAACTACTAACTAACTAACTAACTAACTAACTAACTAACTAACTAACTAACTAACTAACTAACTAACTAACTAACTAACTAACTAACTAACTAACTAACTAACTAACTAACTAACTAACTAACTACTAACTAACTAACTAACTAACTAACTAACTAACTAACTAACTAACTAACTAACTAACTAACTAACTAACTAACTAACTAACTAACTAACTAACTAACTAACTACTAACTAACTACTAACTAACTAACTAACTAACTAACTAACTAACTAACTAACTAACTAACTAACTAACTAACTAACTAACTAACTAACTAACTAACTAACTAACTAACTAACTAACTAACTAACTACTAACTAACTAACTAACTACTAACTAACTAACTAACTAACTAACTAACTAACTAACTAACTAACTAACTAACTAACTAACTAACTAACTAACTAACTAACTAACTAACTAACTAACTAACTAACTAACTAACTAACTAACTAACTAACTAACTAACTAACTAACTAACTAACTAACTACTAACTAACTAACTAACTAACTAACTAACTAACTAACTAACTAACTAACTAACTAACTAACTAACTAACTAACTAACTAACTAACTAACTAACTAACTAACTACTAACTAACTAACTAACTACTAACTAACTAACTAACTAACTAACTAACTAACTACCTAACTAACTAACTACTAACTAACTAACTAACTAACTACAACTACTAACTAACTAACTAACTAACTAACTAACTAACTAACTAACTACTAACTAACTAACTAACTACTAACTAACTAACTAACTAACTACTAACTAACTAACTAACTAACTAACTAACTAACTAACTACTAAACTAACTACTACTACTAACTAACTAACTAACTAACTAACTAACTAACTAACTAACTAACTACTAACTAACTAACTAACTAACTAACTAACTAATTAACTAATTAACTATTACTAATTAACTAACTAACTACTACTAACTAACTAACTAACTAACTAACTAACTAACTAACTACTAACTAACTAACTAACTACTAACTAACTAACTAACTAACTAACTAACTAACTACAACTACTAACTAACTAACTAACTAACTAACTAACTAACAATAACTAACTAACTAACTAACTACTACTAACTAACTAACTAACTAACCTAACTAACTAACTAACTAACTAACTAACTAACTAACTAACGAACTAACTAACTAACCTACTAATAACTAACTAACTACTAACTACTAACTAACTAACTAAATAACTACCTAACTACTAACTGACTACCTAATATGAGCCCGGTTGTATTGAACGTATATTTTAAAAAAATACCATTTTCATATGGTCCTTGGGATTAAAAACAGGTCCAAATTTTATTAAAATATCTCGAAAATTGCGGCCTTTACCTTTCTGAGTCGATCGGAATACTTCAAGCTGTGTGTACACTGTGGGAAAAAGAAATATACACGCCTGGTACCACATTGACACCAAACTGCTTATAATTTTTCAGTTTGGTGTGAATTTGGTACCAGGCGTGTATATTTCTCCCCTCTGTACAGGGCCAATATTTTTGTGCGTTGCAAACATAAGCTTATACGCAAAATACCGCCCCCTCTGATGGTGTAGGGCATAAAGACTACAACATAACAGCAACAAAAGATGTATTTCATTCGACTATGCCGATTATGGGTGTTACATAATTTTCTGAACATTTCATAACTTTCTTTCCAAAAAAAAATTATGGAAAATTCGCGTTTTCTACACAAATAGTTTCAGAATTTAAACAAGATCAGATGTGTTACAAATGATATGGCAAAATTAATATACCTCACCCTTACTTGATAGTAAGTGTAAAAAGAAAGAAGTGAGCAAACAGGAATAAATGTACAATTTATGAGAGAACGAAGGGACATTGTAGTTTTTTTTTACTGTAAAAGCTTGGCTAATGGGAAAAAACAAAAGAAAGAAAAACAGGAAATAATGATATTAAAATAACAGCAGCAACGACAACATGTTGTTGTTGTTGCTGCTGATGTTGATGCTATTATTTTTGTTGTGCTTTTAATTTCAGTTAAGGTAAAAAACTAGTGAGTAGCAACTACTATTATAAAAATCTTTATCTGTTCTACTCACTACAACTGATTATATCATGGGTTGTTGGGGTATGCAACAGTTCTGGGGAAATAAACTGAACATAAACTTCAAATTTATTAAATGTATTTTTAAAATTGAAAATAGTTAAATAAAGTACACTTTCTTATATTTAGTTATAAAATATTGATTTTTGCAAATTTTTGCAAAATTATAATTTTAATGCTATTTTAATTTCCACAACTGTAGTTGTTAGCATGTTTGTTTGAAAGAAAAACAGTATTTAAAAAGGAATATTATGGAACAGTGGGTTATAAAAACAAATTATAGAAATGGGATTTCTAAGTACAATCATTAATTAGGAAACTATATTAAAGAAGATATTATATGGAAGTTTTAATAATATAATTAGTTTCCTGATTTTAGGAAGAAGAAAATTTATAATAAAATATTTCCTGTTTCCTAAGCTATTGTCAGGGAATGTTTTTTTTTATAAATATTTATTGACAAATATCACACTATTCCTGCAGTTAACGACTTCAGAAAGTAAATAATTATAAAATAAGTAAAAAAAGTCCTCATCTATATACATAAAAGAGTAGCGTTACTGACTGACTGATTCATCATCGTACAGCCCAAACTGCTGAACCTAAAATCATGAAATTTTGATAGTAGATGTGTTTTTGGTTATATAGATCCACTAAGGGACTTTTAGAAATTTGTATATTTAGGGGTAAAAAAGGGCAAAAAATGGGTAAAACAGGTTTTCTATATTATCTTACCTAATATCAATGATACAAGAAAAATTTTAAATACACCTGTATTTACTCTTAAAATGAGCAGATGGGTGTCTGGTACTTTTTTGAAATTCGTACTTTTAAGGGGTGAAAATGTGTTACAAAGGTGATTTTGGCCCTTTATAACTTTTTAACTAAAAAAACAAAATAACATTTTTGTAAATATCTTTAATATATCTCCCAAAATTAGGAGATACCTGTTTCGTACTTTTTTGGTGTAAAAGGGAGAAAACTTTTGGTACTTTTTTTTAGCACATTAAGAAAACTTTTTCCAATTATTGAAGTATTCCTATTAAATTACGGACTAACTGTAATATTTATTGAAACAAAATGTTTGCAATTTCACTGGGGAAAAAAGTACTAAAAAGAGGAAAAACGGAAAATTTAATTTTATTCAAACTCATTGAGCCTATTTTCATAAAATTTGAAAAAGTAGTTTATTTACCCACACAAAATAAGCTACAGGTATATCATTTCGGAATTCGAGTACTAAGGCATATATAGGACCAAATTCGAGTATATTGTTTGGTACTTTTTGAAAGCACAATTTTTCTGGAACAAATGAATGCAGATTTGAATCGTTTGAATTTTCTCTGTGATATATAGATTTAAATACGGAACATTTTGTAAACTTAATTGTCAAAAAAGTATATTTCTGAGCGAAAAGGAGAAAAATTTTACTATTTTTATTAGTACTTTCCACTTAGGTAGAATTTATTCCACTTTTGGTACTTTTTCTTTCTTCAAATGATACTCTGTATGTTTTATAATATGATATTAAACATATACGGTCCTCATTGAATAAGATTCTTTAAGAGAGAACTTTTTAGTACTTTTTTCTCATAAATGGTACTTTTTGAATTTTCTAAAATATTCAACCTAGGAACATAAACTTTAACATACATGATCTTGACTATTTTATTGAATTGTATATAATATTGAACACAGAAACATAAAATTTTTGATTAAAAAAGAGGTATTTTATAGTACTTTTTTTCAAATAGTAATTTCGAAATTGTCTATGATGTGGAAGTTAAACGAATGAAACTAAAAAGACAAGCTTCTTCCTCAATGCGAATTTATTCACGTGATATTGAACGTAAAAAAACTGAAACATTAAAAATTTTTCAAATCAATTCTAATTTTCTATATAAGTAAACAAAATTTTAGTTAGGGTAGCGAAGCACCCAGGGTATGCTAGTTTCTCATAAAGTGCTTTGATTTAGTATGACAACAAATCAGAGTTTTTGTGTACCATCTAGTTTTGACAATTAACAAAGATAAAAATTTGAGTTGTCTAAAGGCTTCAAAAGAAATGCAAACCAAATAATAATCAAAATTAGATTTGTTAAAAGAAATTTGCATTTCTTTCTTTTAGTGTAAAAGCATAAAAGTGAGATTTATCTATTAGAGATTTATTATTTATGTTTTAGCTAAAATAGTAAATTTTCTCCATTTTCATACAAATACACATTTATATTAAATTTTGCTTTGTTATAAGGGGCATTGAAAATATTTGCAACTTAATCAAGTGAATTTGAGTTTTGTTAAATTTTTTATTAAAAAATTTACATATGTTTTATAAATTTGGGTCACACCACTATTTCATTTACTTTAAATATTCATATACAGTTTTTTGCTATCATAATTGTTGCAATTTGTTTTTCCTGTTTGAAAAGTACATAAAAATTGTAAATCAAATTACAATTAAGTTTTACTACAGAAAATGACATGCAAAAACAACAACAGCAGCAGCAACAACAGAAATTTCATTTATCATTTAATTTTTTTTCTTCTTAATATAGATGATTTTTTTTTTATTAAACAAACGCACACACATAGGGAAAAAATAAAATGTAAAAAGCACATTTACAGGGTGCTAGAACATCATGTGTAAATTATGAAATATGAAATTCTGAGAGCAATTTTACAAGACAGGGAGATAGATTTAGCTGGAAAGAACAATGTATGATAACAACTAGAGCTCATTCGTGCCTGATGTGTTTCTTTCTCAAAGTCTCTGTGAAGAAACCTCTGAACTCACTTCCGGTAGTTGATAGTCTTCCAGTCTGTCCGTTCTTTATTTCATCTGAGTTCCCACCAGAATCGGTGGTTTATACCGATATATAATATAATTATGATACGTTTACATTTTTCCTATAACACATGCAAGTTTGTTTGCATGTATTTGGCCATAAAAATTTTTACTTACTTCAACAATTGCATTTTGTAAATTGTATAACAACAAAAACATACAAAAAAATGTTAATAACATAACGAAAAACATGAGAAATTGAGAGAAAAAACAATAATAAATAATAAACTATACCTATAACCAGTAAAAATTTATAAAAACAATCCCTTTAGAGATGTCATGTTGCTGTCATCACATGTTAGTAAAAGTTTCACAGTTGAGGTAGATTCGTTTAAAATACGGATTTTTTTTATTGGCACATATTTTGTTTTGTTATACTCTACACCACTGTAGTGGTTAGGGTATTATGTGTTTGTGCTGATGTTTGTAACATACAGAAGTATTGGATCGCAATCACTTTCTGAATCGATTAAGCTATGTTCGTCTGTCTGTCCATGTAAATCTTTTACGCACGCTACAGGTCGCTATTTTCAGGATTACTTTTCTCTTGATCCAAGGATAGAGCTTACTGAAAATTGTTGAAATCGATCCATATACTGACCATAAAGTGTACCAATCGGCCCAGAATCTCTTTTGTGAGTCGATTTAGCTATGTCCATATGTCCGTCTGTCTGTCTGTCTGTCTGTTTGTCTGTCTGTCTGTCTGTCTGTCTGTCTTTTTTTTCTGTCTGTCTGTCTGTTCGCCTGTGTGTAATTTCCAAGATAATTTGATTTGAATTTGGGTCATACTATTCCATTGATCCAGCGACGAAGCCTATGGAAAATGGTTGAAATCGGTGCATTATTATACACAGCCCCCATACAACCGTTCCCCCCGGATAGGGCTCTTGAGCTCATAATAATGTTAAATGTTCGGCACAATTTTATTTCTTTTTTATTAGGACTAGCACTCAGGGAATAACCCCTACTCATGCAGTGCATTGTGTTGGAACTAGGAAAATAGATTATGGGGGAGTATTGAGGGAGTTTGCAGGGACCGGATAGTTTGAGGGAAGTTTGTTCCACATGCGGACAGTACGACTAAAGAACGAATTCGATTCGATAAGCACGACCCTATACATAGATTGCCAGGTCCAGGTTAATTGAGTTTTCTATATGTCTTTTTAACTATCGGTCATTAAATAAACCTTAATATTCAGGTAAATCCCTCAACATTTGTAAGAATTGACCTATATATAACCTTGTCCCCGTATAACCCTTCTTTCAGAAAATCACTTTTTGTCAAAAAAATTTTTAAATATTTCAGAATCGAGACAAAAAAGAAACTTAAATGCCATGTTATTGAAAGTAATCCACATCACTGGTGTAGGATATTACATGGTCGACTATGCCCGATTATATATTCTGTCTTGCTTTTTTTTTTTTTTACCATTGTTTATCCATGCGTACAAATAGTTAAAATGTTAACAATATATAAAAATTTATTAAAAACAACAAATGTTGTATATGATTTTTTATAAGTGTCCTTTTTGCTGTTGTATACGTATATTGAGTTTTTTTTTTGCACTAAAAAAATGAGGGTATACGTCGATACAGTAAGTTGTTTATGTTAAAAGCTAAATGTACAACATATTGTAACATAATTAATTTAAGTTAAAAAATGATTATGGCTGCAACAGAGTCATTAACATTACCAGTTGTAGTAAGGGGAGATTCAAAATAATTTTTTAGATAAAAAGAAATTAGTTTAAGATTATTATATTAAACATGTATGTTGTTGTTTTAGCCCTTGGCTTTAATTTGTTATTATTATATGTCTTGTAGCAAAAAAAAAAAAAAAAAAACAATTGGTTTTAATACATTTTTTATTTCTGTATTAACACAAACTCACATTATCTAGCATTAGTGTTTGTGTTTTCTTAAAAGAAATTTCCAGTCATTTTGTACCATATTTATGGTACTAAATTTTTCTGTTATTGTTCGGTTTCATTTGCCACTGCTTTGCATTTGATTTGATCTTGTTTGTATTACATTAACTTTAACTGACGAGATACAAAAATTGTCCAGTAGATTTGGTTGGGAAATGTATGAAGCATAAAATGTTAAATTAATTTGTTTACTATTAAAAAAAGACCAGAAATCTTATATAAAGATTTCATAAGATATCTATATTCAAAAGCGGTTAGGATAACTTAAGCAATACTTTAGATGACACATGACACTTCTTCCATTGCAGGCAGGGGAAAAATTTCTAAATTAAAGTCTTTTAATTGCAGAAATTCGTATAAGAATTTTTCACAATTTATTTAACAAAATAGTATTTCAAATCTTCATATTACAGGTTTAAAAATTTAATTACTCAAAAAAACAATAAAAAGAAATTTTTCCCAAACCCAACATGCTAATAAAAAATACTCAAATGCTAATGTATGTTTATGATTATAACTCTACAACAACTAAAATAACAATAATATACATACTTGTACAATGATATGAACAATGTTGTATATAAATATAAAAAAATATATGTATATTCATTAGGTTGGCTCCATAACTAAGAAATATGAAATAATTAGCTCCAGTCTTTGACATTTTCTGAAAACTAATTTATATAGTTGTTGATTCTGGATACTTTCTTACAATTTGTAAACCTTCAATTAAGTTTAAATAAATTGTTAATTATCCCCACTATAGTGGAGAGCGTATTATGCGTTTGTGCTGATGTTTGTAACATCCAAAAATATTGGTCCTACACCCACCTTAAAGTATACCAATCGGCTCAGAATCACTTTCTGTCCGTCCGTTAGCTATGTAAACATTGTGCGCACTCTACAGGTCGCAATTGTCAAGATAATTAGATGAAATTTGGCACATACTCTTCTTTTGACCCAAGGACGAAGCCTAAAATGGTTAAAAACGGTATATTACTTCGTATAGCCCTCATACAACCGTACCCCCGAATAGGGCTTCTGAGCTCATAATTATGTTAAATGTTCTTGTATCACTTCAAAAATCTGCAAAACTTAGTTTTATACAAGTCTTAATCTTTTCATAATGATCGGGCCTCATTTGACCCTATCTCTCATACAAAGTCCCCACCGGACAATGTCTTGATGGTTAAAATTCACTTATAAACACTAATGTCACGATGATATTCTGTATAAATAAATGATTTAGATGTAAATCTCACTACCAAAATTTATAAGGATAGGGCCATATTAACCTCCTACCCCCATATAATCCCTCTTTTAGAAAATCCCATCTTTGTCAACAAATTGTTAAAATATTCCTGAATTAAGATAAAAATTATAATAAATATTTTATTATAAAAAAAATAATCAAAATTTGTAACATAATCACTAGTGTAGGGTATCATATGATCGGCCATGCCCGACTATAAATTTTTATTTATTTTTACTTATAATTAGTCCAGGATCCCTTAATATATGACCCCAGCCTCATATAAAAACAAGTAAGCAATTATAGTCGGGCGAGGCCGACCATATAATACCCTACACCTGTTACAAAAATAAAATGTGATTTAGTTTTCATAATTAAGCATTTAAGTTGAATTGTACCTTGCCTCAAATATACTTAAGCCATTTATTGTTAAATAAAATTATGGACATTTAAGTCAAATTTTGAAAGGGGCTTTGTATAGGGGCTATGGTCAAATGAGACCCTATAACTATAAAATTCATGAGGGTCATCAAGGCTAGTATAGAACTTGGTTTTGCAGCTTTTTGTCGAGACACGAGCATATTAAACATAATTATGAACTTAAGAGCCCTATTCGGCGGGTTCAGTTGTATGGGGGCTAGGTGAAATAATGGACTGATGTTAACCATTTTCAATAGGCTTCGTCCCTGTGACAAGGGAAGATCATGTACCAAATTTCATTGAATTATCTTCAAAATTGCGACCTGTAGTTTGATTACAAGGTTTACATGGACGGACAGACGGACAGACACACGGACGGACAGACCGACGGACATAGCTAAATCGACTCAGAAAATGATTCTAAGCCGATTGGTATACTTTAAGGTGGGAATAGGACCAATATTATATTATGCGTTACAAACATCAGCACAAACCCAATATACCCTCCCCACTAAAGTGGTGTAGGATATAATCATATGGTGACTCTCTACCTTCTTAGTAATTTTTATGAGCCTTGCTAATGTAACTACATTTCTATATACAAATAAGTATGTATTTACAAATGCTTGCTTTTAGCCTTGTTAATGAATGCATAACAATAAAATAAAGGTAATAATGTTAGTTGTTGTAGTTTTAGCAGTTGTAATATGTATGTAGTAGTAGTAGCAGCAGCAATAGCAACAAACAACGTCCTTTACTCTAATAACAATTAAAATACCCATATACATACTACATACCTATATTCATATAAACAAATATGAAAAGGACTTTATTTGTTTGTTTATTTTTATGTTTATATACAGATGTACTGTATACTCTCATATATACATATGTATATATGTTAGTTTATGTTTATCCTATAGGAATTTATAAAGCATGTAATTTTATTAGATTTCATTTTAATGTTATGTTATTTTCATGGTAATTTTCTTATGTTACAAATATAAAATTACAATTAATTTGGGACTTATGACCAGTAGCATTATATTTATATACATTTATTATATTTGTTAATGTTAGTACATGTGAGTATGTGTGAATTTTGTTTTTTGTAACAAAAGAAAATTTATTATTTTTTAAAGATTTTTTTCTATTATGTTAAATTTAAATCAAAATAAACTGTTGCTTAACTTTAACATAGTTTTTAGTTGTTGGGGCTTTTTTTAGGTCATATTTTCCTTATAATAAATTTTATATAATGAAAGTAAAGTTTTATATACTTAATTTTATAAAAGAAACCCAAAACTTTTAAGCATTCATTATTTACAAAACATTAAGTTCATTAAGGCGTATGCTTATTTTTGTAATTTATTAATATTGCTCATACGTACACAGAGGGAAAAAGAAATATACACGCCTGGTACCAAATTGACAACAAACGGTTTATAATTTTTCAATAACATAAGTACCTATATAAATATGTACGACAACACTATGTAATGTTGACAACATTGCAACAATTCGTTATCGAAATCTAAATTTTATACACATCCGTTGTCTTAATGTTAACAAAGCTCACTATTGACAAACAATCCATTGCCAATAGTGAGCTTACCACGTTTGTTAACATTTAGACAACGGATGTGTATAAAATTAAGATTTCGACGACGAATTGTTGCAATGTTGACAACGTTGCGACATGGTGTTGTCGTACGTATGTATATACCTTGACCACGGATGGTATTGAAAAATTATAAACTCTTTGGAGTCAATTTGGTACCAGGCGTGTGCATTTCTTTTTCCCTCTGTGTATGTGTATAATGTGTTGTTATACCCTACAACACTTAAGTGAGGAGGGTATACTGGGTTTGTGCTGATGTATGTAACGGATCGGCTGATCTACTTAGAATCGATAATTGTCCGTCCGTCCGTCTGTCTGTCTGTCTGTCTGCCCATCTGTCTGCCTATCTGTCTGCCCATCTGTCTGCCCATCTGTCTGTCCATCCAAGTAAACTTTGTAATCAAACTACAGGTCGAAATTTTCAGGATAATATGATGAAAGGCACAAGGCATATTTAAAACGGGTTAAAATCGGTTCATTATTTCATCTAGCCTAATGGTCGGCGTTTCTAAGCCAGCAACTGAGGGTTGGCTTAGAAATTGTTTTTTTAGTGTTCTACCTGAATGTAGAACAAATGACTTAGAATCAGTTTCTAAGTCGTCTATTTTCTCCTCTCCGTTCGACTGGCGTAACTAAGCTCTTTAGTTTACAATTTTAGTTAAAACAATATATCTTCTTTATGAAAATTTTAAATTGAAAAAATTTTAACCATTTTCCAACAAAAAAAAACTTTTAAAAAATACACTTATTACCCTTCAAAGCAATTACCTTCTATGAAGTAAGACAAGAAACCAAGCAAATCAAACTGATGGCACAATAATTTCTAACACACGATAAAGCACAAAAGGTTTCAAAAAATATTTACATGTCAACCACAAATAACAATCACACTCAAACACATAACCAAAAATCAGCATAATATATAAATTTATGTTTTTTCTCCCTTAGAAAATGTCATTTAAAGAATTTTCAGAAATATTCAAATATTTATTTTTTTCCTTTGCATTTAATGTCAACAAACAAACATCTCTTTAATTTAAAGGAGTATTTGTACAAATTTTCTATATTTAAGTTTTTTTTTCTATTTTATTTTCATTTCGATTGGTTTTTGCATATTTCATTTTACTACGGTTTGGTTTGGTTTAGTTTTGTTATTGTCCTCCTGTTCAAACTAAAAACGGTAATAAAACAATGACTTGAAAATGAAATGCATACAGAGAAACCACTGAAAAGTGAAGGGAAATAGAGGGTGATTGAAAGAAAGAGGTGGCGTTATACATAAGGGTTCTGTGATATCAAAGATGTTGTATAGAGAAAAAGAACAGGATTTTTTAACAAGAAAAAATATATATATTTGAGTGTGGCCCTGTGCCAACATAACAGTAGAAGTGGTTTTGTAGTAGTTTTTTCTTTTTTTGTTTTAGTAGTTGTAAGGCAAAAAGTAGACGAAGTGAATGTAAAAGTATGTCTGT
This sequence comes from Lucilia sericata, assembly GCF_015586225.1. Classification (NCBI taxonomy): domain Eukaryota; kingdom Metazoa; phylum Arthropoda; class Insecta; order Diptera; family Calliphoridae; genus Lucilia; species Lucilia sericata. The sequence continues at coordinate 74,965 of NW_023994696.1, read as the reverse complement.
GACAGTTTAAGCCAACTTTTGTTTTTGCTTTCTTTACTATCCTGTATTCTTTTAGATTTTTTTTGAATAACAACAAAAACCAAAGTGATAAATAGACTTGGCTGTAGTATAAAGTGGGTCATTTGGATAATGACACACAAATACTCTAACAGTTATACACACAAATATATTTATGTGCATGTAGAGAAGAAGAAACTGAAAAAAAAAAAATTAAAAGTACTGAAGGTTTGAATACGAGTCACAAGTTGAATTGTTTGTTGTTTGTATAAAACTGTCATTTACTATGGGAGTAAAACCACATAAACTCTATACTCATATACAAACTTCCCTTCAAACATTTAGAAGGCAAAACTATTGCGCATCACCCCCGACGCCACGTCAGAAACACTTCTGGACGATTGTCAGACGAGAACGCACATTTTACAAAAACAAAATACATTTATTTCGAATTTTCGTCTTCTAGAAATATACTTTTAAGTTACTTCCGGATTATAGTTAGAAGAGTGCATCCATTTTGCTTAAACAAAAAACCATGACTGTTGAATTTTTTTCATCTGGAAGTATACGTTTTAGTGACTTCTGAATGAGAGTTGTATGAGAACACACATTTTACAATAACAAAATACATTGTTTCCTAATTTGTATCTTCTTGATTTGTATGTTTATGTCACTTCTGGAAGACAGTTTGAAGAGTGTTCACATTAATGTTGCATTTTATTCATCTGGAAATGTGGATTGTAGTCACTTCTGTACGATTGTCAGACGAGAGCACACATTTTACAAAAACAAAATACATTGATTTCTAGTTTTCCGTCTGGAAGTATACTTTTAGGTTACTTCCGGATGATAGTAAGAAGAGTACAAAAACAAAAAAATATAAATACTCCATTTTTTAGCGTGAACGCGAAAAAATAAAAATAAATAATGCAGAAATTTTGCTAAGTTCAGTTATGTTTTGTGTTTTGTCCAGTCATGTTCAGTTTTAATTATTCATTGTAAAACTTAAATGAGTTATTGAATAATATTGATAATATTTATAGAAAAATAGTGTAATTAATATATTGTGAATCTTAAGTAATAAAAAAAACCTATTTGACAGTGTTATGTTAAAAGTCAACTGTTAATAAACATTTAAGAAGGTTTTGTTAATTGGTGAAGTTTATTAAATATATTCCAAAAAGTAATTATCTTCAAGGATTATATAAATAAAATTAAAAAGTAAGTTGTCATATTTTACATTAAAATACTATTTTAGGAATAAGTTAACAACTCTAAACGGCTTCCATTTTCATTATTTTTAAACGAAGTCTAATATGTTTAATTAAAAATGATTTTATATTAAATTTCGTCTCTCTATTAATTGGTTTAGGAGTTATAAGCATTTAAAGACTTTTTCAAGTTGTACGTTTCGGCTTACATTTGATGAATATTGCATGAATATTTTAACCTATTTAGATTTATTTGAGTTAAAACTTAACTTTCAATATTTTTTAAACTATTTGCGCGTTTAGGTCCTGTTTCTAGATTACGTATGATCACTTTGAGCTAAAATTTTATTTGTTTTATACATAAATTATTTTTTGACTTCACTTGACACGAAATTGCCCATATAAGATATTTAATATTAAAATCAAATATTTTTAAAACCACCTTTTTTAAATACAATTTTATTAATTTTCATATAGCTTTGGATTTAATTATTCTAATTATAGGCCTTTACTAATATTCTTAAGTTTTTGAAAGTGTATAACTCCTTAATTAGAAGAGAGCATACAAAAAATAGTATTGCAGTATTAGTGTCAAAAGCAATATCCCGTTTAGGGTCGTTAAGGTGTTTCTATCGTTAATGACTGTAAATAGTTTTAAAAATAATCCATGACTTAGTAATTTCAGATTTTTATAGACGGTTTAATTCCAAGTTATTTAAAAAATGTTCATGAAAGGTAATGTTTTTATTGATTCAAAACAATAAATAAATAAATTAATTAATTTTTAATTATTTTTTTTTTTTTTAGAAAGCAGCTAATATTGTACCCCCTATTAAAATACTTCTAACCGAATGTATGTCTTATTTCGGTTCCATTAAAAATGTCGATTATTTGCAGAAAATGTAAAAAATGGATCTGAACGTTTAAATTTCGGTGGGAAATGATCAATAGATCATAAGAGAATCCCATTTTTATTGCTTCCTAAAGTATAACAGGTAATTTCAATAAATACAAAAGTATGTACATATATTCAATATTAATTATAACATTATTTTTGTTTATTTCGTTGAAGGATTAATGCGTTCCAAAATATAACTCTTGCAATTTGATGGATTGATCATAAAATTTATGGAGAACTACAAAAATATTTTAGAGTCCAACGTTTTACAATTTTTGGAAGTATACCAGTCAACAGTTGGAATATTAATACAGATTTCCTGAAAATTATCTTATTATAAGGTAATAATTCCAAATTTTTGATACATATGTACATTAGACTGACTCACTCTGTATGGAAAGCAAAAACGTGCTTTTGTTACCCCTCTCAAAATTTACCTTGCTTTGTTTTATGATAATTCCCAAAATGTTTTAAGTCTAGCGATGACCGTTCGTGAGCTGGACCAAATTAAAAAAAGGTATTTTGGAATTATTTTTTTTTTTAATTTTTGTTTGTTTTGAAACAAAATATCCAATACGGAGTATTGTTTAAAAGGTATTTTAAAGCAGCGTCCAATGATGTATTTATCATAAATAACCGTCTGCTTATAATTGTCATATTCCAAAATATTTAAAATTGTTAGGTTTTTCACTAAGAAAAATAAAATGTATGCACAATTTTGCAAATTAGACTTGGCTTCAAAAAACCTTTCAAATGATACCACATACTGTATATATTGTTTAAGATATGCTGTATAATTTAAAAAAAAGAATTAAAAAGGGACTTTTTTGTAACGGGTTCTGCTCACGAACGGCGATCGATAGACTTGAAATATTTTGGGAACCATTATAAAACATAACAAAGATTTTTTGAAGCTGGGTAAAATATTGAATTTTTTCTTTAAACGAATGGACAACACTTAACCGAAAATATTTTGGGTAACATCATATTACATAACAGCGAATATTTTGAGGTGGGTAACTCAAGCACCATTTTTTGTGAGTCGGTCTAATGTACATATATTACTTTTTTTAGATTAGTTGTTAAATCTGTTATTTTTTCTACTATTTTTATTTCAATTATTTCAATAAAAACTATAAAATTTCATTTTATTTAGATTTATTTTTATAGATTTTATTTTGGTGAGTATACAAATAGAAGAAGAGAAAACTCATCTTCTAGAAGACGAGAATACTCATCTTCTAGAAGAAGAGAATACTCATCTTCTAGATGAAGAGAAAACTCATCTTCTAGAAGATAAGATATGAACACTTCTAGATGATACTAAGTAGTCACTTCAAGAAGTGACTTCCTAGTTACATCTAGAAGAGTCTTTGGCAATACCTTACTTCCAAGAGTCATCTAGAAGTTTCTTCTGCGGGTCTTCCAGAAGAATCTTCCACGTTACTCTTAGACGTTCCCCAGCTCGGCATCAGTTCTTCCCGACTGGTGACAAGAATTCTTATACTTCCGCAACATCGCTGGCGAGCTTTTAGCACGTTTGGAAGTTTCATACGGGTAACTTCCGCAATAGAAAATGTTTGGAGGGTTACTATAAATAAATATTTCAAAATCTGTATATGCATGCACACATACATATACTTGTCTTGTTACTTGTGTTTGTATGTGTTTACAAACAAAAAAAAACAATAATCTCACATACGTACAGACAACCAGAAAAATAATAAAAAAAAATCTAGAAATAAAAAAAAATTATTGGCACACATTTTTCTTTCATACTCGTAAACACTCTGGCAGAGACAAACCCATGTCATACACACACATACTAAATACGTGCATACATACATATGTATGCAAGTAAGAGTTCAGGCTTGAAAGGTATTTTTAAAATTATTGCGAAAATGCCATATTGTCGTGATATAAATCGACTTAAGAGAACTACTAATACGCTCCATCCTTGGGTCAAGAGAATATTATATATCTAATATCTTCTAATTATTTAAAAATTACGACCTGTACTTTGATAACAAGTTTTACATGGACACACAGACGGACGGACGGACGGACGGGCAGATGGACTGATGGACGGACATGCCTTAATTAACTCAGAAAATGATTCTAGGCCTTTTGGTACACCTTTAGATGGATATATTTTGTACAATATTTTTGTACATTGCAAACATCAGCACAAATCCAATATATCCTCTCCACTAAAGTGTTGTAGGATATAAATAAGGGATTCTCTACGGGAATGTCTTTAATCGGTTTTAATCTGCGAGAGCTAGCTTGGGCGATTCAGAAGTAAAGATTTGGAGACCAAAAATTGAAGTCATTATTCTATAATATCAGTAGCAGTTGGTCAGGACAAGTTCTCGAATAGGTGAGGCAAAGTTGTCTTAAAGTCCAAACTTTGCCCCGTACAATTATTAATGTTTCGATCGATACGCTGATGTATACAAGCGTTTAGTACAAATTAATGTCGAAATGCTTTACTTAAACACCTGCCGTGTTGGTCTATTTCACGGTGGTCTTTTTCAACCACTGGGTGAGCTTTTGCAACGATTCACCACCGATCCATTGTACTTTTGACACGCAGGTGGCAATTTACTTGTATGGAATTTTCGGTCGAGTGCTCGAGCTGATGTTAGGGACGGACCTAACATCAGGTGAAAACACCCTATTGATGTTATGAGGAATGCTCTGTCCCTACAAACATTCTCATCATCTAAAGACTCACACCAGTGCATTACTGGACCTCTTAAAGTGGTACAACCACACCACTGAGATGGCTTCTGTTGATTCGGCAACAGCACCTAGAGGACGTAATTGCTAGTCCGAAACACGGATCTATATTTAATTAGCCAGTGGCCACAAGTACCTACTGTGATAAGTTGAGCATGTTTAGAGTAAACTCCAACACACTCAACCATGAAGGAAAATCACAGATAAATTAATTCAGCAACATTTCAACCGTCACTCTTTCTGTCATTCCGACATCACCACACACACCATTTAGGATCCCTCTCGTCCATCAGATACAAGTATCCGAATGGAACAACTCACTCCATCTCACATACATTATCAGCTCAATTCCAACATTTTCTTAATCCACAGCCTTACATTGTGGTTTGTACCGCTCCTAGTTTCTAGGACAGTCTATGGTTTAGACATTAGCCGAGACTATAGCCTATTCTACAATAAATACTATAATCTAGAACATAGGCTAGATTAGGGTTTATTCCATAGTTTAGTCAATCTATATTGTCTGCACATTATATAGTATATACATAGACTTATGAAGAAATAACTGCTCATATAACTTTAGATTAATGTAAATAGTAATAAGTTTCTCCAGTTTTAATGAATAAAAGCACTTGTCACGTTAAGCTCTTTTTTTAAAGAACTTTAAGACGCTATGCTCGTTTATAAACTATACAAATAGACAGTTTAACAACAAACACTTATACTCGTTTATATATTTATAACTACAACAAAAACAACAACTAGAAATTCAAACATACATACATACATTTGCCATTTCACATTGACACTTAATATTTATCGTTGCACACAAATACACTCCTTATAAATATACAAACAGATATACACTAAACTGACATACATACATGAGAATGGGAAACAAACACAAAGACAAAAAACAACAAAATTTACAATAATAGTTTTATATTGAGTGAAAGAAATTGTTTTGTTTTTCATTTTTATTTCTTTTCTTTTTTACGTTTTTCTTTATTGATTGTGATTGTGTGTGACACATAAGTAAAAGTTTATGCTGCTGAATAAATGTGCATGTGAGAGACATCAATATGCACTTAGAGAATTGGTATATTGAAATTTGTTATTGAATGTTTTTTTTTTTTTAATGAATTGGTTGATGATGCCAAATAGCATTTAAATCATGAAGGAAATGTTAGCTTTAATATACTTCAGTTGGAAATAATATGTCAGTTGCAAGATGTCAACATGTGGTCAATTGTAAAACCAAACGTTAAAATTGTAAATTTTTTGAACATAGAGTGTAATAGGGCGTATGCCCGTATGTCGTGTATCGCCGGCCATAAGAAATTTAAGTTGTCTGCACTTTTTGAGTAGATTATTAAGTTTTTAAAGTAATTTTTAAACTGAGTATAACAGGGCGTATGCTTTATTATTTAATGCTCATACGTCGTGTATCATTTGTTATAGGAAAATCAAGTTGTCGGCACTTTTTGAGTAGAATTATAAAGTTTAAAAGAAATTTTTGGAAAAAATTAAAATTAATTAATATGAAACTTTAAAAGTCCTAAAAGAGAAAATATTCATTAAATTTTTGCAAGTGTAGAAAAAAAATTTATCTCAAGTTTATGTTTTTATATTCAGTGTTCAAATGTTTCGTTATAAATTTGTATTTGAATGTGTGTTTTTGTTTTTTTTTTTATGTGATTGAGAGTTTAAGAGCGGATGTTTATTGTCTTTTAACAGAAGTGGGAGTAAGTAGTTTTTCTTTGTTTTTTTTAAGTCATTATAATAAATACATAAACATACACACACTCACATATCAAAACTAAAGTACATACAATTGTATGCAATCTTTTTTTCTTAAATTCTCCCCTTTAACCATTTAAAAGTATTTATTTTCCCTCTTCGTTTTTTTTTACTTTACTATGCTTTTTTTATTTTTTCCTTTTTTGCTTTCCATCTATACCATTTTCTCTATAGTTTGTTGGACCAACATGTTTTTTTTTTGTGTATATAAATTATTTCTTTTCATGTCATCTCAAATTCATTGAACTTTGATGGACATCTTTACAGTGTGTTAAGAAGTCGTATGTGAATGGCCATAAGTGACATAATAATGTTAATATGATGTCCTTAAATGGATAAGTAAATGTGTGTGTGTGTGTTCAACTGTAAAATAATTTTATATTTACCTATCAAACAGAAGCGGAGGGATGGGGAAATTGGATAAATGAAAATGAAATAAATTTTAAAAATGATAAAAGGAAATTGAATTTATTACTTGATAAGCTCCTAAATAAGTAAAATTTCAGTGAAAAATATGGAACACGTTTTCAGATAAACTTTATCTATATATATATATATAAAAGAGTAGCGTTACTGACTGACTGATTCATCATCGCGCAGCACAAACGGTTGAACATAGAATCACGAAATTTTGACAGTAGATGTGTTTTTGGTTATGTAGATTTTTGGAAATTTGTACATTTAGGGGTAAAAAAGAGAAAAAAACGGGTAAAACAAGTTTTCTTAATTATCTTACACAATATTAGCGATACAAGAAAAATTTTAAATGCACCTGTATCTACTCTTAAAATGAGCAGAAGGGTGTCTGGTACTTTTTTGAAAATCGTACTTTTAAGGGGTGAAAATGTGTAACCTTTTTGGCCCTTTATAACTTTTTAACTAATAAACAAAATAAGATTTTTGTAAATATCTTGAATATATCTCCCAAAATTAGGAGACACTTGTTTCGTACTTTTTTAAAATTCAGTTCTTTTTGTATGTAAAAGGGAGAAAACTGTATTTTTGGTACTGTTTTTTAGCACATTAAGAATACTTTTCGATTTATTGAAGTATTCCTATTAAATTACGGACTAAATCTATAATATTTACTGAAACAAAATTTTTGCTATTTCACTGGGGAAAAAGTACCAATAAAGGGGAAAAACGGGAAATTTAATTTTATTCAAACTCATTGAGACAATTATTATAAAATTTGAAAAAGTAGTTTATTTACTCACACAAAATAAGCTATTGGTAAATTATTTTGGAATTCGAGTATTAAGGCATATATAGGACCAAATTCGAGTATATTGTTTGGTACTTTTTGAAAGCACAATTTTTGTGGAACAAATGAATGCAGATATGAATCGTTTCAGTTTTATTTGTGATATATATGGATTTAAATACGGAACATTTTGCAAACTTAATTCTCAAAAAAGTATACTTCTAAGTGAAAAGGGGACAAATTGTACTATTTTATTATTACTTTCCACTAAGATACAATTTATTCCACTTTTGGTACTTTTTCTTTCTTCAAATGATACACTCTGTATGTTCTATAATATGAATTCAAAACACATGATTATTAAACATACACTGTCCTCATTGAATAAGACTCTTTAAGAGAGAACATTTTAGTACTTTTTATCCCATAAATGGTACTTTTTGAATTTTCTAAAATATTCAACCTAGGAACATAAATTTTAACATACATGGTCTTGACTGAATAATATGCTGTAAGTGGGAACTCTTTGGTGCTTTTCCATTCTCCAAATGGTACTTTTTGGATTCTCTATAATGGTTAACCGGAGGACGTGACACACGGTCCTTATTAAATGAGAATTTAATTGTACTATTTCGTTTTTCCGATAGTACTTTTTGATATTTTTACGATTTTGAACATAGAAATATAAAATTTAAAATGTAGGGACCTTAGTGAATGACAATCTACTGAAGGGGAATTTTGGTACTTCTTCATTCATCAATTTATATATTATGAATTGTATATAAAATTAAACACAGATAAAATTTTTGATTAAATGATAATCTATTAGAGGTATTTTTTAGTACTTCTTTTCAAATAGTACTTTCGAAATTTTCTATAATATGGAAGATAAACGAATGAAACTAAAAATACAAGCTTCTTACTGAATGCGAATTTATTCACGTGATATTGAACGTAAAAAATTTAAACATTAAAAAAATTTTTAATCAATTTTAATTTTCTATAAAAGTAAACAAAATTTGTTATGTACTTAATTTTGATTAGGGTAGCGAAGCACTCAGGGTATGCTAGTATATTCATATTTATGTACCGAACCAAAATTCTTTAAAGCATTACTGATTGATATAAATGCCGAAGATAATTCGAAATATTTTTTGAACTGAGTCTTTAAATTTTTATGAAAATTAAGACTATTTTTACGCAAATAAATCTGAAACCATTATCTCGAAAGCGTTAAAGCTTTAAACTTTTATATATTGGAAAAAAACTATAAATCTTTCAGATTTATTTTATTTCTACTATATTGTATATAAAATCAATCAAAAATTATCTGAGATTTTTTTAAATCTTCATTTTTCTTTGATTTCATCACAAGGAAACCTCATAAATGTTTTCCAATCATTAATCCTTTAGCCGCATTCTTCACACGTCTGTGGCTCTTGCTTTCATTTGCTGTCATTCAGTTTGTTCACCACCTTTTTTTTCTCAATATTCGTTTTTTTTGTTCATGTCTTTGACATCTTCTTTCATTTTGGTATTTGGTGTTTTGCTTTCAATTCTTTCCTTTCGCTTACAATATTTTTACACTTAAATAAAGTTGTCTTTATTGGTAACATTTTTATTTTGTACATTGGACACGTGTGAAAGTGTGTGAATACCTAGAAGTGTGTAAAAGTATGTGTAATGCAAACAGTAAATTGTGTGTGTTTATATACTTGGAGAGAGAGAGAGTAAATAAGCTGGGGAGTAAAACAAGGAAGAAAGAGGAGATTGTATTTATGTTGACAATTGATGGCAGACCAAATTATATGTGGGTCATTGATTATAATGGTAACGACACAACGACCAACAACACAACAAATACAATTGCTACAATAATACTTTTGTATTGATGTGCTGATAATACTAATAGAGAATACATACATTTACACTTTCACTACTGCTCACACAGCTTTGGTAACAAAGTCATTTATCCAACCATTCAGTCATTCATTTAATGTAGTTGATGATGATCATAATAATGATTTCTGTGCTATATTGATGTTAAATCGTTTTTATTATGGACCAGTTTCTTTTTTTCTATTTATTATTTTTATCTGCTGCTGTTGGTTTTTTGTTTCTGGTATGAGAAATCACTTTCCAACATTTTATTTTTCATGTAAAAGTTTTTCTCTTATTTTTTCACTGTTTGTTAAAACTGACTTTATTACATGTGTCATTTTAAGTAGGGATCTATTTTAGACATATGTTTGATTTATGTTGGCATTCACGCTTCAAGGTTGTTTGGTTTAAATTCGATTGGGTTTGTTGCTTGGTTGGTTCGCTGATGCTTGTTTTGTGGTGTTAAAGTACGCGAGGGCGAGGGCGAGGGAGAGAGTTTTTGTGTGCATTTGAAATGTTTGTTGTAATAAATCACTTTTAGAATAGGAAGGTTCAAACATATTAAGGGTTTGATTAGATTAGATAAATATTAAGGTTGATTTATACACATACACAAGCATAAAGCAACAAAAAAGTTTTGCAACAGAAGGATTTTAAGCGATTTAAAAAACACACATATAAAAAAGTTTCGCCACAAAAACGTAACTAACTGCTTTTTGAGGTTTAATGCTTCATTTAACACAATTTACAGGATTTTTGCGCAAAAAAATGGTTATGGTATTTCATTCTATAATTTATCATGTATTAACAAGGTATGTATGTGGGTGAAAATGATAACTATTTATATAACAGAACACCTTTATTTTTATATTTTGAGATACTTAATCTATCGACACGAAAAAAAGTTTTGAGTTTTTAGGTAATTGCCGTCTTTCTGGCTATCCGTATATTGTTTGAAAACGTTGTTAAACTACCGGAAGGGATTTTAGAACAGAACTAAAACTGCACTGAACTAGAACTGAACTAGAACTGAACTAGAAACTGAACTAGAACTGAACTAGAACTGAACTAGAACTGAACTAGAACTGAACTAGAACTGAACTAGAACGGAACTAGAATTGAACTAGAACTGAACTAGAAACTGAACTATAACTGAACTAGAACTGAACAGAACTGAAACTAGAACTGAACTAGAACTGACCTAGAACCTGAACTAGAACTGAACTAGAACTGAGACTAGAACTGAAACTAGAACTGAACTAGAACTGAACTAGAACTGAACTAGAACTGAACTAGAACTGAACTAGAACTGAACTAGAACTGAACTAGAACTGAACTAGAACTGAACTAGAACTAGAACTGAACTAGAACTGAACTAGAACTGAACTAGAACTGAACTAGAACTGAACTGAACTGAACTGAACTAGAACTGAACTAGAACTGAACTAGAACTGAACTAGAACTGAACTAGAACTGAACTAGAACTGAACTAGAAACTGAACTAGAACTGAACTAGAACTGAACTAGAACTGAACTAGAACTGAACTAGAACTGAACTAGAACTGAACTAGAACTGAACTAGAACTGAACTAGAACTGAACTAGAACTGAACTAGAACTGAACTAGAACTGAACTAGAACTGAACTAGAACTGAACTAGAACTGAACTAGAACTGAACTAGAACTGAACTAGAACTGAACTAGAACTGAACTTGAACTGAACTAGAACTGAACTAGAACTGAACTAGAACTGAACTAACTAGAACCTGAACTAGAACTGAACTAGAACTGAATCTAGAACTGAACTAGAACTTGAACGAGAACTGAACTAGAACTGAACTAGAACTGGAACTAGAACTGAACTAGAACTGAACTAGACTGAACTAGACTGAACTAAACTGAACTAGAACTGAACTAAGAACTTGAACAGAACTGAACTAGAACTGACTGAACTAGAACTAAACTAGAATAGAACTGAACTAGAACTGAAACTAGAACTGAACTAGAACTGAACTAACTAGAACTGAACTAGAACTGAACTAGGAAATCAGAAACTAGAACTGAACTAGAACTGAACTAGAGAACTGAACTAGAACTGACTAAACTGAACTAGAACTGAACTAGAACTGAACTAGAATCTGAACTAGACTGTAAACTAGAACGAACTAGAACTGAACTAGAACTGAACTAGAACTGAAACTAGAAAACTGAACTACGAATGAACTAGAACCTGAACTAGAACTGAACTAGACTGAACTAGAACTGACACTAGAACTGAACTAGAACTGAACTAGGAAACTGGAACTAGAACTGAACTAGAACTGAACTAGAAACTGAACTAGAACTGAACTAGAACTGAACTAGAACTGAACTAGACTGAACTAGAACTGAACTAGAACTGAACTAGAACTGAACTAGAACTGAACTAGAACTGAACTAGAACTGAACTAGAACTGACTAGAACTGAACTAGAACTGAACTAGAACTGAACTAGACTAAACTAGAACTGAACGGCTGTAAATATAAAAAAAATACTGAAATAAACATTGCCAAACAACTTATAAAAGTACTAGGTAGAATTGTCCTAAATAACTTTTCTTTCACCCTTAGCTAATTCAATTGAAAATGTGTATTATCTTCCAAGAAGAATGTTTTAAATAATGTAAACCCCTACCATAGATTCCAGGAATTGAAAAAAAATGGCAAATACCTTACTTTAAGGAAACTTGTTAAGGAACAAAACCAGAACATCATTTACCCTTATTTGTTAAAATTAGCATTTTCTAATCAATGTTACATTAGTAACACAAAAAAAAAATCATTATAAGATTATTTTAATTTACGCCATTTATATCTCCGATTACTCAAATCTTAAATTACATCTGCGTACAAATACACAAAATATTAGTCTTAAATCTCTAACAGAAATGTATTCCACGAAATTAATATCACTTTATTTGCATTGATACACGATGGCTTTTGTTTATCACGAGGAGGTTTAATAAATTAAAGGTAAATATCTTATCTGTGTTTCCGTACTATTGGTTGCCATACAAACATAATACGCTTAAATTTATTTACGTTTAAAATGTTTGAGATGAATACACACACAAAACAGGTATTAATTTTCCATTTTGTTGATGTGTATATTTAAAATAAAATTAAATAGTTTTAACAACAATAAAGATCCGTTTAAATTTTTTAATTGAAAATAAATTTCTGTTAAATTTGTTATAATTTATAAGGCTATCGATTTCATTGCCATTTGATTGTTTGTTCAAAGAGTGACAATATGTTGTTTATTTATTTAAAAATTGGTTTTTAATATCAAAATTTTTATTAATATTTCATTCTTGGAATTATTGTAAAGAAAAATAAGTTAATTCTTTATAATTTTTGTTTGGTTTTTTTTTCCATCGAATTGTTACTAGTATTACTAAGCGTATGAGAAATATTTATTAATGTAGTATTAAATATATCAAGTATACGCACAGTATTACAATATATACATAGTAAAGCGATCGATAGTTGATTTATTTTAAATGAATTTTACTATATTTGGGAAACAAAATAACGATTTTATTTCACACAAAACTTGGTTCAACTTCCGAAGATTTGCCATGTTAAATGATTTCTATTTTATATGTTATTTATAAACTCTTCAAGTAAAAATGTTTAAATTTTGAAAATTCCTTTTTTTAATAATCCCATATGTTGAAAAATACATTCTCTAATTTAAGTCTCAAAAAATAAAACGTCACATTTCTGCAAAAATTTTCAATACACAATTACATTCTTAATTCTCTCATTTTTCATCAATTCTCAAAAAAAAACACGTTTATTGAAAATCTCTAGTAAACGACAAGGCAACAACAAATAAAATCTATATATTCATCTAATATGCAACATATTTCAACACTCATAATTTGAAATAACTCCTGCACACTAATAAAACTGTCAAAAAACTGTCAAATGAAACATTTTGTACATTGTACGTACCATTAATTCTTCAATCATTCAATATCCTGACACTCAAACACGCAAACCCACACATGTACATAACAAATTAAAAATGGTGAACAAAAAAAAAATGAAAAGCATGAGCAGGAATATATGATGAAGTAAAATTTGTAAATATGTCTATTTTCAATTGGATATTTTAAAACTTGCACAAACAATTCAACATCATACTCATGGATTTCAGGGATATTATATGAGGGGTTGAGGTGTCTAAAGATACATCTGTAGTTAAAAACGTGGTAATGAAATCTAGTAACAATTCAATATGTGAATATCATCTGCTCTCATCGCGTGTCACATTCAGTTGCAATATTACAGATTAAGTTTCAGCTTTCATTTATAATTTCCTTTTTATACCCTACACCACTTTAGTCGGGAGGGTATATTGGGTTTGTGCTGATGTTTGTAATGCACATTAATATTGGTCCTATACCCACTTTAAGGTATAACAATCGGCTTAGAATCATTTTGTGAGTCGATTTAGCTATGTCCGTCCGTCTGACCGTCCGTCTATCCGTCCATGTAAATCAAACTACAGGTCGAATTTTTTAAGATAATTCAATGAAATTTGGTACATGATCGTCGATTTTCTCAGTGACGAAGCCTATTGAAAATGGTTATGATCGGTCCATTATTTCATCTAGCCCCCATACAACTGAACCCCCGAAGAGAGCTTGTAAGCCTTGTTATCAAAGTACAGGTTGCCATTTTGAAGATAATTCAATGAAAATTTGCACATGATCTGTTGTTCTACAAACTATAAATCACATTTTTTTTATAACTGGTGTAGGGTATTATATGGTCGGACTCGACTATAACTTCTTACTTGTTTTATTTTTGTAACTTTTTCGATAAAAATTTTGTCCTTTATTTTGTATACTTAGAAAAAAAGGTAACTAAATCGAATAAAGTTTAATAGGCCTGTCTTAAAATTAAAAATTTGTAAATTAAAATGTTCGTCCTTTTTTCAAAATGTACTTTCGATAATTATTTCATATAATTAAAGCTGGACGGATGCTTAAAAGGGAAACGTTTTTAAGAACAAAAACTAAACAATCTAAAAAAAAGTACTGCAACTAAACTAAAACTTTTCTACAAGTGTAAAACCTTTAACAAAACTGACCATTTCTTCTTATAAATGCGGCAATCACAATTTTAAACACAAACACTAATGGATACACACTAATACACAGTAACACTAATACCAAAATTTATACATATTTTATGTAGGAATGTAGATAGAAAAGATTTGTTGATGTCCCTCTATGTACATACAAAGCAAAAAGGAAGTGGAGGTGTAGCAAGAGCACTAGTATAAACATAACAATGTTATTATTATTGTTGTAGGTAACCATCTCTCTGGCTAACTGTCACAACCATATGGCATAGATGATTCATGGATATAGGTTATTTGATCCAATTCAAAAGCTGATGTTTATAAAACTACAAAACAAAAAATTTTGGAAAATAAAAATTTTTTCACTTATCCATACCAATAGCAGAAGCAAAAAATTCATTGAATTTTGTACAGTAACACAACATCATGATTGTCATTGGACACGTTGTTATACAATTCTACAATCCTTGTTATGCTTATGTTCTCCATTTTTTTGTTTGCTACCTCTAGATTTAGAGCCGTAAAATTGTCATTTAGAATTTAGCTTCAATATTGTGCAATAACAAAAACAAAAAAATAACAAAACACCAGCAGCAAACCTGGTCAAAAAATAACTTTATCATGTAGCTGCTACTTCAGTATGATGTTGCTACTGCTGTTGTTGTTGTTGTTGTTGGTATTGTTGCTGTGACTACTGTTGCTTTTAAAAGTTACTGGTAGTAAAAACCTGCTGTCATCATATACTACAACACTTATTCATTCACTCGTCCTTTTAGTCCCTACATAACTCTAGGTACTCCATCTGCCTTGCTGCATTTATAAACTGTATAAATATTGTTATACTTTAAACACGATGAAATTTTGAATAAATTCTTTTTGCTTTGCCTCTCTATTTGCTAGAACTTTGACTATAAATTTGCGGATTTAAAATTAAGGATTTTGATGTGTTTTATTTTTATTATTTTTTCTGTTGTGATTTTTTCAATTGGAAAAAGATCAGGAAATTAAACTAGATGTTGTGTAGTCTGGCTAAAGGAAAGAAGGGTTATTGGCCCGTGTGAATTTTTAAAGGGGATTTAATTTAAAGGTATAATTAATGTTACGCGTGTCTGGGATAAAGGTACGAACATTTTTTTTTACTTGGAATCCATTTTTTTACTAAAAATTTTATTTATTTATTAAAAATCCAATTGTTTTTATTAAAAAGTCAATTTTTATTAAAATCCAATATTCTTCTGAAAATCTTGTTTTCTAATAAAAATATTTTTTTCCAATTTTTTTATTAAAATTCCAATTTTAAATTTCATTAAAAATACAGTTTTTATTAAGTCCATTTTTAAAATTCAAATTTTCATTTAATATTTTACATAAAAAAATTTACTTTTTACTAGAAATAATTTTTTTGATAAAAATAAAATTTTTTCTTAAAACGAATTTTGACCAAAAATACAATATTTCACTTAAGAACCGATTTTTATTTCAAATATTTTTTTACGTTTTAAACTCCTCTAATCAACTCTCTCTTAGTGCATACGATTGCATTTCATGAAAATATGTCGCACGATTTCTTGGTCAAATAAAATGGTCATATATATTTTTTCAACATTAGTAGACAAAGCAATGTTGTTGCTATCGTTATTATTTTCATTGTTTGTTGCACAATAACGTTATGTCTAGATGCACTACTACTACTACATAAAGCAACAATCATGTCTGTAAATGAAGCTGTTTTAATGGTTTTTATTATGCCCTGGTCATAGACTCAGTGGTTAGCTGGGACCACCAACATTCACGACTATGGTTAGTCGTTACCTCTACTGGTTGCTCTATGAGATCTAACTTTTTTTTCTAATTTTTCATACACAAAACGTATGCAGCATATTTGTTTATGTAAAAGTTATATCTGTATACAAAGATAACTCTACAACATGGTTTAAGATCATAAATAACATATACACCAACAACAAAAACAAAGCGAAAAAACTAATATTAATATTCTATGATTATAGTGTGTGTTGCTCATGTATACGAAAACAATAATTTCATATGTGTTAGTAAGTATGTATGTATATTTGTGAAAGTGCTTATATGCATACGTACACATAATAGGCATCTTGCATAAGCATGCATCTACATGCACAAATATGTATCTAAATCACTCTTTTTATACTTTTACGCCATTTTATGCATAGAAAAGCTCTACAGCAATCAACATTAATATGACTTTATTACATGCAAAATAAAAAGCATAATTTTCAATTCAAGTGTTTTATTAATGTTTTGTTATTATGAATATTAAAATAGTTTTGCCTTTTATCTTTATACATATTTGTTAGTAGCAGTAGAAATATAAATAAAATTGTTTTAAATACAACATATTTATGAAATCAAAAAAGGAACGCGTTCTGGAAAACTTAATGAGTTTGGGTAATTCAAATAATTTATATGGGAATAGAGGATATTTTATGTGATTTATAAACAGTATTATAAATGGATAAGAAAAATTTTAAAATTAATAAAATTACTTATGTGTTTGAAAAATGCAGATAAAACGACAAATTGTAAGCATTTGACAATTTCTGTAAAGAAAAATATTCTGCCTTGAAACATTATTCATCGAATATCTTCTGTAGTTTTCATCGAAAATATGTTCCTTTAGTTCAGTTCTAGTACAGTTCTAGATCAGTTCTAGTTAGTTCTAGTCAGTTCTAGTTCAGTTCTAGTTCAGTTCTAGTTCAGTTCAGTTCTAGTTCAGTTCTAGTTCAGTTCTAGTTCAGTTCTAGTTCAGTTCTAGTTCAGTTCTAGTTCAGTTCTAGTTCAGTTCTAGTTCAGTTCTAGTTCAGTTCTAGTTCAGTTCTAGTTCAGTTCTAGTTCAGTTCTAGTTCAGTTCTAGTTCAGTTCTAGTTCAGTTCTAGTTCAGTTCTAGTTCAGTTCTAGTTCAGTTCTAGTTCAGTTCTAGTTCAGTTCTAGTTCAGTTCTAGTTCAGTTCTAGTTCAGTTCTAGTTCAGTTCTAGTTCAGTTCTAGTTCAGTTCTAGTTCAGTTCTAGTTCAGTTCTAGTTCAGTTCTAGTTCAGTTCTAGTTCAGTTCTAGTTCAGTTCTAGTTCAGTTCTAGTTCAGTTCTAGTTCAGTTCTAGTTCAGTTCTAGTTCAGTTCTAGTTCAGTTCTAGTTCAGTTCTAGTTCAGTTCTACAGTTCTAGTTCAGTTCTAGTTCAGTTCTAGTTCAGTTCTAGTTCAGTTCTAGTTCAGTTCTAGTTCAGTTCTAGTTCAGTTCTAGTTCAGTTCTAGTTCAGTTCTAGTTCAGTTCTAGTTCAGTTCTAGTTCAGTTCTAGTTCAGTTCTAGTTCAGTTCTAGTTCAGTTCTAGTTCAGTTCTAGTTCAGTTCTAGTTCAGTTCTAGTTCAGTTCTAGTTCAGTTCTAGTTCAGTTCTAGTTCAGTTCTAGTTCAGTTCTAGTTCAGTTCTAGTTCAGTTCTAGTTCAGTTCTAGTTCAGTTCTAGTTCAGTTCTAGTTCAGTTCTAGTTCAGTTCTAGTTCAGTTCTAGTTCAGT
Organism: Lucilia sericata; assembly: GCF_015586225.1. NCBI lineage: Eukaryota > Metazoa > Arthropoda > Insecta > Diptera > Calliphoridae > Lucilia > Lucilia sericata. The sequence goes on along the minus strand of NW_023994696.1, from coordinate 56,551 downwards.
TCTAGTTCAGTTCTAGTTCAGTTCTAGTTCAGTTCTAGTTCAGTTCTAGTTCAGTTCTAGTTCAGTTCTAGTTCAGTTCTAGTTCAGTTCTAGTTCAGTTCTAGTTCAGTTCAGTTCTAGTTCAGTTCTAGTTCAGTTCTAGTTCAGTTCTAGTTCAGTTCTAGTTCAGTTCTAGTTCAGTTCTAGTTCAGTTCTAGTTCAGTTCTAGTTCAGTTCTAGTTCAGTTCTAGTTCAGTTCTAGTTCAGTTCTAGTTCAGTTCTAGTTCAGTTCTAGTTCAGTTCTAGTTCAGTTCTAGTTCAGTTCTAGTTCAGTTCTAGTTCAGTTCTAGTTCAGTTCTAGTTCAGTTCTAGTTCAGTTCTAGTTCAGTTCTAGTTCAGTTCTAGTTCAGTTCTAGTTCAGGTTCTAGTTCAGTTCTAGTTCAGTTCTAGTTCAGTTCTAGTTCAGTTCTAGTTCAGTTCTAGTTCAGTTCTAGTTCAGTTCTAGTTCAGTTCTAGTTCAGTTCTAGTTCAGTTCTAGTTCAGTTCTAGTTCAGTTCTAGTTCAGTTCTAGTTCAGTTCTAGTTCAGTTCTAGTTCAGTTCTAGTTCAGTTCTAGTTCAGTTCTAGTTCAGTTCTAGTTCAGTTCTAGTTCGTTCTAGTTCAGTTCTAGTTCAGTTCTAGTTCAGTTCTAGTTCAGTTCTAGTTCAGTTCTAGTTCAGTTCTAGTCAGTTCTAGTTCAGTTCTAGTTCAGTTCTAGTTCAGTTCTAGTTCAGTTCTAGTTCAGTTCTAGTTCAGTTCTAGTTCAGTTCTAGTTCAGTTCTAGTTCAGTTCTAGTTCAGTTTAGTTCTAGTTCAGTTCTAGTTCAGTTCAGTTCTAGTTCAGTTCTAGTTCAGTTCTAGTTCAGTTCTAGTTCAGTTCTTTCAGTTTCAGTTCTAGTTCAGTTCTAGTTCAGTTCTAGTTCAGTTCTAGTTCAGTTCTAGTTCAGTTCTAGTTCAGTTCTAGTTCAGTTCTAGTTCAGTTCTAGTTCAGTTCTAGTTCAGTTCTAGTTCAGTTCTAGTTCAGTTCTAGTTCAGTTCTAGTTCAGTTCTAGTTCAGTTCTAGTTCAGTTCTAGTTCAGTTCTAGTTCAGTTCTAGTTCAGTTCTAGTTTTCTAGTTCAGTTCTAGTTCAGTTCTAGTTCAGTTCTAGTTCAGTTCTAGTTCAGTTCTAGTTCAGTTCTAGTTCAGTTCTAGTTCAGTTCTAGTTCAGTTCTAGTTCAGTTCTAGTTCAGTTCTAGTTCAGTTCTAGTTCAGTTCTAGTTCAGTTTAGTTCAGTTCTAGTTCAGTTCTAGTTCAGTTCTAGTTCAGTTCTAGTTCAGTTCTAGTTCAGTTCTAGTTCAGTTCTAGTTCAGTTCTAGTTCAGTTCTAGTTTCAGTTCTAGTCAGTTCTAGTTCAGTTCTAGTTCAGTTCTAGTTTCAGTTCTAGTTCAGTTCTAGTTCAGTTCTAGTCAGTCTAGTTCAGTTCTAGTTCAGTTCTAGTTCAGTTCTACTTCAGTTCCTTACTTCAGTTCTAGTTCAGTTCTAGTTCTGTTCTAGTTCAGTTCTAGTTCAGTTCTAGTTCTAGTTCAGTTCTAGTTCAGTCTAGTTCTAGTTCAGTTCTAGTTCAGTTCTAGTTCAGTTCTAGTTCAGTTCTAGTTCAGTTCTAGTTCAGTTCTAGTTCAGTTCTAGTTCAGTTCTAGTTCAGTTCTAGTTCAGTTCTAGTTCAGTTCTAGTTCAGTTCTAGTTCAGTTCTAGTTCAGTTCTAGTTCAGTTCTAGTTCAGTTCTAGTTCAGTTCTAGTTCAGTTCTAGTTCAGTTCTAGTTCATTCTAGTCAGTTCTAGTTCAGTTCTAGTTCAGTTCTAGTTCTAGTTCAGTTCTAGTTCAGTTCTAGTTCAGTTAGTCAGTTCTAGTTCAGTTGTAGTTCAGTTCTTAGAATTCGATTTTTTATAGGTCCAGTTTTAGATTAAATGAGAAAATATTTTACAAAAAAGCGATTTCCTTGTAATATGATAGCGTTTATATCACCGTAATATATTTATTTTCGTTTTCATTTAATTTTTGTAAACATTTAATATATTTAATTTAATTAGTTATAATGTTTATGTTTTAAAAATATTTTCCAACATTTATGGCATGTATTATAAATTATTTTTAATTATAAGCTTTTAATTATAAATGTATATTAAATATTTAATAAAATATAATATTCAAATATGTGATGAAAGCTGACACAAGGCAATACTATTAATAAGTTAAAATTAAAAAGTAAAAAATATTACACATGTATATTAAATAATATTAAAATGATAAATAGGTTTGCATGTTTAACGCTCAAGTTTTCATAGAATTGAAAAGTATATATAATTAATTTTTTATTATTATAGGAAATAAAACGTTTAAATATTTGATAATATTGTATGGCAAAAATTGAAGACTTAATTGTTACATGAAACGTAAAAGTTAATTTTTTTAACAAGACATGATAGAACCCAAAAAACAAGGTTACATTTAGACATGTCACCAAAAAACGATATGTAACTTAAGACACATTTAAATTGCATATCTTAATTATTCGATAGATCTTTGAGGGAATATTTTAATCGTTGTAAATTCTTTTATCATCCAATCTCAGCTTAGCCATATTTATTTTATTGCTGTCATCAAAATAACAACATTTCTTCATTTCCATTCATTATACGTAGGAACTGCATATTTCAGCTAAAAGTTATTTACCAGCATTGACACACAGCAACAATGAAACTACCTCTCCAAACATGAGCTATACCACACACAATAACAATTCAATAGTGATATTTGGTCAAGTCTGTTTTGTATACATATTTTGTAATTATTGAACCAATATCAAATAACAATATGACAACATCAGCAGCAACAGCACCATCAACAACATATGCACATATGTATATGTTTGTATGTTAGTAGTTTACAATCAAAATTTATCTTTTGACACAATACTATACGAATACAACAACAGCTCCAACAATATTTTCGACTTTTTTCTTGTTGTGTTGTATGTATTGTAATAGTGATGAATTTAAATTCCAATTAACAATAAAATATTAAATGTCAAAGTATTTTTTGTCTGTCGGTGATATGTGAGTGTAGATGACAATACATATCTTGAGTTTAAATATATTTTTTATTCGTGCCTGAATAAATGCACGTTTGAACTGAATATCTGACTGTCTGTCTGTCGGTCTGTAAGTCAACAGTTAGTTGCAGGCATGTACACATATTCAAAGCATAAACAAACCAGCTGTTGCAAATATAAAACAACAATTACAATAGCAATTTTGAACATTTATAACAACAAGAGAAACACAAACATACACAAGCGAAAATAACAACAAGTTTACAATTTGTATTGTACATTTATGTATTCAAATAGTTATAGTTACAACACACCATGTACACAACTACCTTTTACATGTCCTTTTATAAATGACGAATTTTTAGCCAAAATGTGATATGTTACAAAATCGAACAATAAAATTTCAAGTTTTTTTGCGGAAATCGATTTTTGTATCATATTGCAGCAGTAGTAAATTAACCATATTCGCAATAGAATAGATAGTAAATTTGCAATAATTTTGAATACAAAAAAAATTTTCAATCAAGAAAAACACTTTATAGCTCGTTACTATGAAAAACTTTTTATAATGATTTTTGGTGTCAATTTAGCATGTTTTGTTTATCTATAAGTTAAATATATGATTTACAAAATCTGCCACCAGTTGGACTTTTAATTGCTTTAAGATTGGATTAGGAAATAATTCAAATTAAAATGTACACTAAATAACATTTTTGCAACATAACATCTTTTCGCCCTAAAGTCTACCAAATAAATGTATTTCCCTATAGTTAGAGTATACAAACAATTATTTACACGTTATTATAGTTACTTGTACATATTCTATATAAAATATGAGTTTTAAACAACACAAATATACTGACCATATTTCACACACTTTAACACAGTTAAACACACTCTCATATGTATGTATATAATATGCATACATATCTATGTACATACATATGTATGTATCTACATTCATATTATATACATATACACTTGTATACTTCTATGAACATTAACATGATCGTAAACTCCTTAAATGGGGGCAAAGTTATAATATGTGCTGTTTGGACAAGACTGTGTCACCGACATGTGTCATATTTAATTTTGTTTATAAACAAAATAATAAAATATAAATGTTTTAGCATATGTATTTTAAGAGCGGTCGGAAATGTTGGTCAAGGAAAAGGTATCATTTAGTACAAAAATATTTTTTGGCATAAGGATTAATGTAGAATTGAAATTTCAAAAAAAATTATTTATACACACTTAACCTTACTAAACAGAAGATAGCTGCTTAAAACCCTTCCATATAGAGCTTCAACACATACAGGGCAAATCGATAGAAACCCTATATATATGGCTTGCTTGAGTAATCGAAAAGAATTATAATTTTTCTCCCTACCAATACCCAGTAATCTCTAGTTCCTTTATATTATTTAACTTTATATTAAATATACTTAATGTATGCTATATTAGTTATTGTAATGTTTATTGCTTAACTAGACAAATTTTAACCATTTCAGATGAATTTATGTACAAACAAGCAATTTATGATGTTTTCAAAAACATAAAACATTTGTCATTTTGAATAAGTACTTTTTTATGTACATGAGGAGGTATTAAATAAACTTTTAGTTATAGCAATTATTAAATAAGCAAAGGATTAGATTTTTTCTAACAAATGATTCCGGTAGTATTTAAGAATATATCAATTGTTGTTACTTACAGGCATATTACTAGAACTGAACTAGAACTGAACTAGAACTGAACTAGAACTGAACTAGAACTGAACTAGAACTGAACTAGAACTGAACTAGAACTGAACTAGAACTGAACTAGAACTGAACTAGAACTGAACTAGAACTGAACTAGAACTGAACTAGAACTGAACTAGAACTGAACTAGAACTGAACTAGAACTGAACTAGAACTGAACTAGAACTGAACTAGAACTGAACTAGAACTGAACTAGAACTGAACTAGAACTGAACTAGAACTGAACTAGAACTGAACTAGAACTGAACTAGAACTGAACTAGAACTGAACTAGAACTGAACTAGAACTGAACTAGAACTGAACTAGAACTGAACTAGAACTGAACTAGAACTGAACTAGAACTGAACTAGAACTGAACTAGAACTGAACTAGAACTGAACTAGACCTGAACTAGACTGAACTAGAACTGAACTAGAACTGAACTAGAACTGAACTAGAACAAACTGAACTAGAACTGAACTAGAAAACGAAACTAGACTCAACTAGAACTGAACTAGACTGAACTAGAAATGAACTAGAATGAATAGGAATGAACTAGAACTTGAATAGAACTGAACTCAGAACTGAAATAGAACTGAACTCGATGAACTAGAATGAACTAGAACTGAACTAGAAACTGAACCTAAGAACTAACTAGAACTGAACTAGAACTGACTTAGAACTGAACTCGAACTGAACCTGAACTGAACTAGAACTTGAACTAGAACGAAACTAGAACTGAACTAGAACTGAACTAGATGAACTAGAACTTAACTAGAACTGAACTCGAACTGAATAGAACCTAACTCGACTGAACTAGAACTGAACTAGAGACTGAACTAGAACTGAACTAGAACTGAACTAGAACTGAACTAGAATGAAACTAGAACTGAACTAGAACTGAACTAGAACTGAACTAGAACTGAACTAGAACTGAACTAGAACTGAACTAGAACTGAACTAGAACTGAACTAGAACTGAACTAGAACGAACTAGAACTGAACTAGAACTGAACTAGAACTGAACTAGAACTGACTAGAACTGAACTAGAACTGAACTAGAACTGAACTAGAACTGAACTAGAACTGAACTAGAACTGAACTAGAACTGAACTAGAACTGAACTAGAACTGAACTAGAACTGAACTAGAACTGAACTAGAACTGAACTAGAACTGAACTAGAACTGAACTAGAACTGAACTAGAACTGAACTAGAACTGAACTAGAACTGAACTAGAACTGAACTAGAACTGAACTAGAACTGAACTAGAACTGAACTAGAACTGAACTAGAACTGAACTAGAACTGAACTAGAACTGAACTAGAACTGAACTAGAACTGAACTAGAACTGAACTAGAACTGAACTAGAACTGAACTAGAACTGAACTAGAACTGAACTAGAACTGAACTAGAACTGAACTAGAACTGAACTAGAACTGAACTAGAACTGAACTAGAACTGAACTAGAACTGAACTAGAACTGAACTAGAACTGAACTAGAACTAGAACTGAACTAGAACTGAACTAGAACTGAACTAGAACTGAATTAGAACTGAACTAGAACTGAACTAGAACTGAACTAGAACTGAACTAGAACTGAAATAGAAGAATAACAAAATTTCTTCTGAAATATTTTATGTCTCTATTCAAGCGGCGCCATCCTAACATATATATACATTTAGACCCATTCAATTAAAGTAGATGTGGCGAATATAAAAATAATTGAAGCCGCTTAAAAGTTGCACTTTAAATGGAAGTGTACCCGCAAACACAATTAACACGCACAGTGTGTCATCTAAATAGAATTATGCAAATTTGCTAAAAATAATACTCTTTTTCAACTTCTTTCAGTCTGGTGCTGAACGCACACACATTTTACAAAAACAAACATTGTAATAACATTATAATCATAATCATAATCTTTAGCATAAAAAAGTGTTTAGATGTGAGTTTTTTTAGTAAACAACATAAAACGTATTTAATATAAAGTATAAAGTGAGGAAAATAAATTTGAGCATAGGGAAATAAATAAAATATTTACATAGACAAATTAAAGGTTTAGATAAAAATAGAAAGTTTAAGCAAACATTTATTATTTAATTTAAATACAACAAGTAAGAAATTATAGTCGGGCGTGGCCGACCATATGATACCCTACACCAGTTATGAAAATTAAATGTGATTTATTTTTCATAATAAAGCATTTATCTTCAATATTCCCTTGTTCCGATACATTTAAGCAATTTATGGATGAAAAACTAATTTTCTGAAAGAGGCTTTATATGGGGGCTAGGGGCAAATATGGACCAAGCCCGATAAAATTTTGTGAATATATTTATATTGACATAATATTTTATTGTGCTGAATTTCATCGCGATATTTGGGTTTATAAGCTAATTTGGGACATTCAAGTAATTTTCTGAAGGGGAATTTGTATGGGAGCTAGGGTCAAATGTGGCCCGATCTTTATGAAATTTGGCAGGGTCATCAAGACTTCTATAAAACTTAGTTATGCCGTATTTTATCGATATATCTGTATATTTAACATAATTATGAGCTCAGAAGCCCTTTTCGGGGGGTTCTGTTGTATGGGGGCTAGGTGAAATAATGGACCGATTTTAACCATTTTCAATAGGCTTCGTCCTTAGGTCAAATAAAACATGCGTGCCAAATTTCATCCAATTATCTTGAAAATTGCGACCTGTACCTTGCGCACAAGGTTTACATGGACAGCCAGCCAGCCAGCCAGACGGACGGACGGACGGACATAGCTTAATCAACTCAGAAAACGATTCTAAGCCGATTGGTATACTTTAAGGTGGGTCTAGGACGAATATTTTGGTATGTTACAAACATCAGCACAAATCCAATATACCCTCCCCACTAAAGTGGTGTAGGGTATAAAAATTTTTTGTACTGTACTTATAATTAAATCCTAAACTGTATATAACAATATTAAAGAGTATAGCAGGAGTTTTAAGACTTCCAGTCTTGTGTTTCTTTTCGATTTTCTTGATAATTTTTTTTTTTCTTGGTTACACAAAAAGACACACTTGGTTGATTGTCTGTCTGTATTCTGTGCCTGAATACGACGTTGCTAGGTACTTGTTACTTTTCTATATCTAAAGTGCTTTTTCCTCAACTCGAAGCCGTATGTTGACTTAAGTTTGATTTTAATTTTCTTTGCTTTTGCCAGAATTTCTTCTTAAGTTTGTGTAACCAAATCTGTTGGTCTTTAATTAACAGTTATTTAAAGTAATTAACAGTATTCTTAACAATGTTTATAAAATAAAAATAAAAATAAAAACACAACAACAATAAGTACTTTACCGGCAGCTTCAAGAGCTATAAAATGCAAATAGTACTGATAGAAAGGCCAAATGATTTTATTAGTCATTAAAATGTATGAGACAATAGTTATTTAAATACTTAATTATGTTGATGGTGATTGAAAATATATCTGTGGTTACAGGCGAAAACAGACTAACTTAAAACTCAGACTTTCGAGAAATAATACAATTTAAAACTAGGATTTAATATGGTTACTATGTATTAATGAAGAAAATTAAGGATTGCACTTCAGTGTAGAGTTCTGTCAAGAAAATATTGTGGCTTATACAAATGAATTCGGACTTAGTCCATTTAGTTGATTTTCAATTGTGACCACAGATATAATATGAAATACGTTTATTTGTCATTATTTGTCTGTGATATACACGAACACAGTCACTTACATTTATTTATATTGTTTTAATTGTGGTTTTAAAATGTACATTTTACTATAAATTTAATTACTCTCACAAAGCAAATTTTAATAATATTAATGCATGTATAATTGACATTAAAAGTTTAAATTATCTGTGATGCTGAGAGGAAATTAATAAGTGTGAAATACTATATCAGACTATTTAGGGCACTTTCATTCCAATGATACTTTAAACTAAAACTATTATTAAAATTTAATTTTAATTTGAGAACAAATCTTTAAAGTATTTTGCTGTGATTAGAGAAGAAAATTAATGTTTTATAAATTTTTGTGGGGTTAGGTAACTATGGGCCTATCATTAAAAATTTTGGTATAGGAATTTTGGTCTATATTAGAGTTATTTATGCAGAATTTTGACCATTAAGTGAAATTCTGAGGGGTACTTTGTATGGGGGCTAGGGTCAAATGAGGTCCGATCATTACGAAAATCGACAGTATCATTTAGAATTATATAAAACAAATTTTCAAAGAGATGCTAGAACATTTAACATAGTTATATACTCCCTATTCGGGAGTATAGTTGTATGGCGGATAGGCTAAATAATTGACCGATTTTAACCATTTTCAATAGGATTTGTCCTTTGCTTAAAAGAGGAGTAAGTATGCATGTTTACATAGATACACAGACGGACAGACAGACAGATAGACAGACAGAAAGACAGACAGTCAACCGGACGGACATAGCTAAATCGACTCAGAAAGTGATTCTGAGTCGATTAGTATATTTTCAACCCTGGCTCTATAGATTTTTTTTCAAATTGAGAAATATTTGAAAACTCTAGACAGTTTAAAAATTACTTAAAAACTCCATGTAAATATGTTTTATCGTTTTATTTCTCTAAATTAATGACTGATATCTAAAGCTCCGATGATCAGAAAATGTATGTACACAACTAAGAAGTACTTTCTATGTTTAATAATTATTTTTTATGAAAAATAAAAACACCCATATATGGCTCTATAGACAAGTAAGTACTTGTAAAAAGTTTGCACCTTCTCTTGCCGTACGTTGCATAATAAGAAAGATAGAAAATATAAAAATACACATATAAATTGGCCAATGTCTGCATATACAGTATGTAGTATGTATGAAAATTTAGTAATAAATTTTGAATTTCTTTTATGTTTTGTAATTTTAACACATTTATGAAAAAACAGCAATAGGGTGGTAGGTTTTGAACTAAGAACTTTAAACTTAGAAATGTTAAGATAAAACCTGGTTAAATTAATTTAGTATTGATTTTATTTACGTCTTATACTTCTTATAAGTAGTTACCAATATTTCTATTTGAAATATTAGACTAGTCCTTAAATCCCATATTCAACGAAACTTATAAAACTTATGGGAAAGCTTGGTGAAACATTTACCCTTTGGCTTAGTAATAATAAAGGAAATCGTACTGAACCTATCTAATATTACTTTCAAAACAGCATAAAAATTTCTTACATGTATTTTCAAATCTATGTATGTTTAAGTATACTTATGTTTAAAATAAAAATATTTGAAAAATCTCAAAAACAACAGCCAGAGAAAAACTATGTTTTTTTAAAAACATGTTACAGAAACTAATTGAACTTTATACATTTTCAATTTATACACACACAAATACATAAGTAGTACATGTACAAGGATTTATAAAAAACAAAACATGAAAGTAATTAGAAAGTCTGTATGAAAAATACGTAAACAAATGAACAGCAGGGAATTAAGAGAATTGATTTATGATTTTAATAAATTAATTAGATGAATGAAAGATATTTATAATAATAGGATTTATAATAAATTCATAAGAAAACAAATTGGTAAGCTTAATCTTAATCAGAACTGAACTAGAGCTGAACTAGAACTAGAACTAAACTTGAACTGAACTAGAACTGAACTAGAACTGAACTAGAACTGAACTAGAACTGAACTAGAACTGAACTAGAACTGAACTAGAACTGAACTAGAACTGAACTAGAACTGAACTAGAACTGAACTAGAACTGAACTAGAACTGAACTAGAACTGAACTAGAACTGAACTAGAACTGAACTAGAACTGAACTAGAACTGAACTAGAACTGAACTAGAACTGAACTAGAACTGAACTAGAACTGAACTAGAACTGAACTAGAACTGAACTAGAACTGAACTAGAACTGAACTAGAACTGAACTAGAACTGAACTAGAACTGAACTAGAACTGAACTAGAACTGAACTAGAACTGAACTAGAACTGAACTAGAACTGAACTAGAACTGAACTAGAACTGAACTAGAACTGAACTAGAACTGAACTAGAACTGAACTAGAACTGAACTAGAACTGAACTAGAACTGAACTAGAACTGAACTAGAACTGAACTAGAACTGAACTAGAACTGAACTAGAACTGAACTAGAACTGAACTAGAACTGAACTAGAACTGAACTAGAACTGAACTAGAACTGAACTAGAACTGAACTAGAACTGAACTAGAACTGAACTAGAACTGAACTAGAACTGAACTAGAACTGAACTAGAACTGAACTAGAACTGAACTAGAACTGAACTAGAACTGAACTAGACTAACTACGTTAAGGATTGAATATATTGTACTATATTTTTAAAAATTAATTAAACGACTTGTAAATTCAAATGTTTACATATAATATTATTTTAAATATATTTTAAGGGTTACAAAAATTTCATTTAACAACAATTTCTAATTTTAATAAAGAATAACAACACAAAGAAACAAACACTCCATATATAAATTAAGATTTTTTTGTAATTTTCTTAAAATAAATATTTATTTAGAACTTTAAACTGGAAAATAGTAAAAACTAATTTATTAACTTATACTTTCTCTTTGTCTCTCTTTACATTTTAGATGTTACAAATTTGGAATATGAAAAAATTATAGCAGAGGCTGGCAAAAATGTTACCATACCCTGTCCGGGTGTCACCGAACATTCCTTAGTGGATACGCTGGTATGGAAAACAGCCACAACAACAATAGCCCAATTTGCCAATCGTATACCCTTGTTACATAGTCCTAGAGTAAGTACTAACCAACAATCGTATGACACTCGATACTGGTAGTAAAAAAAAAATACTAGTAAAGTATGTTAGTTATTTTTCAATCTCCTACATATGTATGTATGTATATACTTAGATGCATAAATATTTTTAATAATAAAGAAAATATAAATTCTTTGCGTATGTCTATGTGTGTGTGTGTGTGGGAGTAGAATTTTAAATTGAAATCCTTAGAACGCATAAAATATTATTGGTTTCGGTTTTTAAGTCTCTAAGAGACAAATTATTTGAATTTATTTCATTTTTATCTTCATTTTTATATTTTGTAGTTTTTTTTATTTTTTGTCTTCTGTTTGGTCTCCTTTGGTTTAAGTTTATTTTCATATGGTTCATTTAATGTTAAAATGCTCATGGTCTTTCTATATCCTGTGACTATGCCATTGACAAAATCTCCTGGGAGTGGTTTTTCTTTTTTCAAAGCAATTTGTTATATTAAAGAAAATTAAAAACCAAAAATGAAAAGAAAGAAAATATCACAAAAAATAATATTTTTGCAAAGGCAAACAATTTTTAATGTTTTAATCTATGAGACCAGTTATCAAAACCAAGAATGTTTATTAAATCAGAAAAAACATTTTATTTATAGTAGCAATTTTTATAAAGTTTTTCAATTTATTTATTATAAATTTTATGAAAAAAGATAAACGTTGGTTAGCTGAAAACTAAAGCAAATGTTTAATAATATTCATGTGTGATTTATTTAACAGAATATAGCACTTACATTTTAATGAAATTTCAATGAGATAATAAGTATGAATGCATCACCAATTTGCTTGCAAGCTGCTAATTTAATTATTACCAAATAATATAAATTAATATATTTTACTATAGTCAAGTATAATTTGTAAATATATTTTCATAACTGCCTTAAAGTATGCTACATATGTACAGTAAATTCTCGGAATACTCTCGATTGTAATTTTTGATGTAAATTTTATTAATTTGTTTAAATAAATCAGATTCTATGTGGAACATGATCTACAACGTAAATAAAAAGAAATATTTTTTTTAACAATTATAATAATAATATCCCATTAATATTGTCTTTTATAGTCCTACTATTTTTCGCTCAAACTTACAAACTTACATATGTATATGTACGTTTGTATTTGTTAAGTTTTAAACAACAATCAATTCCATATATTCTACTTAATTTGAATTTGTATTTAGGCATTATTAATACATAATTTAAATTTATAATATAAATACACACATACTTACATAGTTATATGAATGTATTTTCAATCTTACAAAATTTTCGGCATATTTTAATAACAAAACTTGCCCCAAAGAATACGAATATAAATTTACCAATTTTCTAAATCAAAATCTATTGCAAAAAGAGATAGAATAAAAAAAAAACCAACCAACGCAGGCAAATGAATATTATAATAGAAAAGTTTGTGCAAATATTATGACAGTGTATATAATTTTTATCATAAAACACTAGAGGCTTTAGAATTTATTTATTTTTTTTCCTGTATGTTTCAGTCTCTATTTAGTGTGTATGTTAATAGTAAAATAATTTTACAAAAATATACATACGTATTTGTATATAAGGTTGACTCTCTAGAAAATGAAATTTTTAAATTTTGCCGCAAATTTTTCATTAAAATTTGCCATAAAGGGAAGGGGTATTTTTGGAAAATTGTATATAAAAAAATCTAAAATTTTCTATAAAAAGCTACTTTTCCAAAATTTTCTAAAAAATAAATTTTAACGAAATTTTTGTAATAAGATCATTTTACGAAAAGGCTTTACAAAAAAACAAACTTTTTCCAATATTTTCTATACAAAGACATTTTTTGAAAAACTTTCTATACAAAGAACATTTTTTGAAAAATTTCATTATTAGTAATAGTTAGTTAGTCAGTTAGTTAGTTAGCTAGTTAGTTAGTTAGTTAGTTAGTTAGTTAGTTAGTTTAGTTAGTTAGTTAGTTAGTTAGTTAGTTAGTTAGTTAGTTAGTTAGTTAGTTAGTTAGTTAGTTAGTTAGTTAGTTAGTTAGTTAGTTAGTTAGTTAGTAGTTAGTTAGTTAGTTAGTTAGTTAGTTAGTTAGTTAGTTAGTTAGTTAGTTAGTTAGTTAGTTAGTTAGTTAGTTAGTTAGTTAGTTAGTTAGTTAGTTAGTTAGTTAGTTAGTTAGTTAGTTAGTTAGTTAGTTAGTTAGTTAGTTAGTTAGTTAGTTAGTTAGTTAGTTAGTTAGTTAGTTAGTTAGTTAGTTAGTTAGTTAGTTAGTTAGTTAGTTAGTTAGTTAGTTAGTTAGTTAGTTAGTTAGTTAGTTAGTTAGTTAGTTAGTTAGTTAGTTAGTTAGTTAGTTAGTTAGTTAGTTAGTTAGTTAGTTAGTTAGTTAGTTAGTTAGTTAGTTAGTTAGTTAGTTAGTTAGTTAGTTAGTTAGTTAGTTAGTTAGTTAGTTAGTTAGTTAGTTAGTTAGTTAGTTAGTTAGTTAGTTAGTTAGTTAGTTAGTTAGTTAGTTAGTTAGTTAGTTAGTTAGTTAGTTAGTTAGTTAGTTAGTTAGTTAGTTAGTTAGTTAGTTAGTTAGTTAGTTAGTTAGTTAGTTAGTAGTTAGTTAGTTAGTTAGTTAGTTAGTTAGTTAGTTAGTTAGTTAGTTAGTTAGTTAGTTAGTTAGTTAGTTAGTTAGTTAGTTAGTTAGTTAGTTAGTTAGTTAGTTAGTTAGTTAGTTAGTTAGTTAGTTAGTTAGTTAGTTAGTTAGTTAGTTAGTTAGTTAGTTAGTTAGTTAGTTAGTTAGTTAGTTAGTTAGTTAGTAGTTAGTTAGTTAGTTAGTTAGTTAGTTAGTTAGTTAGTTAGTTAGTTAGTTAGTTAGTTAGTTAGTTAGTTAGTTAGTTAGTTAGTTAGTTAGTTAGTTAGTTAGTTAGTTAGTTAGTTAGTTAGTTAGTTAGTTAGTTAGTTAATTAGTTAGTTAAAAATTTTATATAAAAAATCGAAAATTTGTTTTCTAAAAAAAAAAAAAAATTGACGAAAATTCGTTATAAAAATAAATAGTTTTCTATACGAGAAAGAATTTTTTGAAAAATGTTTTTGAAAGTTTTTTATAAGAATAAATTTTCAGAAAATTTTCTATAAAAGAAAAAATGTTTGAATTTTTTATAAAAAATAATTTTTCGAAAATTTTCTATTAAAACAAAAAATTTTTTGACAACATCCAATAAAAGCAAAGAATTAAAAATACAAATTGTAAAAAAAAAATTTTCAAAAAATGTCTATAATAGAAAAATTTTTTCGAAAAAAATTAGTTTGATAAATTTCTAAACAAATATATATTTTTTTTCCAAAATTTTCTTTAAAGAAAGGATTTTTTTTATTTTTTTTTTTTCAAAAATTTTATAGAAAAAAGGATTTTTTTAGTTTTCTATTAAAAGAAAATCGAAAATATTTCTATAAAAAGAATAATTTTTCAAAAATTTTCTAAAATTAAGAAAATTCTTTATAAAAAATAATAAAAATTTAGAAAGTTATTTATAAAAAAAAAAAAATATTTTTTTTTCGAAATTTTCCAAAAAAGAAAGCATTTTTAGAAAATTTCCTATAAAGAAAGAATTTCCGAAAATTTTCTATAAAAAAAAAAAATATTGGAATTTTTCTATAAAAAGAACGAAAAAGAAAGATTCGAAAACTGTTCATACAATGAAATAATTCTTCGAAACCTTTCTTAAAAAAAGTACAATTTTTTCGAAAATTTTCAATAAAAAGAAATAATTTTTATGAAAAGAAAAAAAATTATCGAAACTTTTCTATAAAATTAAAGAATTTGTCGAATATTTTTTTCAATAATTTTCTCTTAAGAAATAATTTTTACGAAATTATTCTCTAAAATTAAAGAATTTTTTACAAAATTTTCTATAAAAAGAGAACTTGTCTATAAAAAAAAACAAATTTTTCTATGAAAAGAAAAGGTTTTATAAAAAGAAAAAAATTCTTTGAAACATCCCTCATCCATTACTCTCTGGCCCATAGTGCAATGTCCGTCTATCCGAAATTGCCGATGGCGTGACAGGTCATAATTATGACTAGCTCTAATGTAGACAACCGACTTTAATTTCCAATATTAATGTAAACCATAGTGTTTTTACTCTTTTGAAAATTCAAAAATTTTTACAAAATATTTAAAGATAAAATCTACTATAACAAATTCTATAAAAGACAAACTTTTCAATAATTTTCTAAAAGTTAAGAATTTTTCAAAGTATAAGTTTAATTGGAACCAGCCTAATACACACCAAATTGTCACCAAAAAATATAAATATGTAGACATACATATTAACAAACATTTTGTTTATGATATGAATGTATCTAAGCAAAAAAATTATAATAAATGATCAAAATAATCTTTTCATAAATTGTTTTTTATTACTCGTTTTTAATATTCTGGGAAATTTAACAAAATATTTTTTTTTTTGTATCATCAGCAGCTTTTGTAAGTTAAATAAGTGTTTGTGATTAATTGCTTATTGTTGTTGTTGTTTTGCTATGAAACAAATGGATTGAAATAAAAATTTTTTATGGCAAATTAACTGAAATAAAATATAGACTTAGCGGAAATTAAATTAGTTATAACAATCGTATAAATTTGTAATTTTAAATATTTATATAGAAAGATAGATTGATTTATTACGATTGAGTGTTTATGAAAATATTATTTTTAACAAAAATTTTTGGAAATTAAAAAAAATCTAACAAAAGCTTTAATAACTATACTACAACAGAAATGTTTTTTAATTAAATTATATAAAGTCTTTTAAAAAAAATTTGTTATTGACTTATATCCATAAATCAACATTTATCCTCTATATTGTAAACTCTTTATACACAACAAATTGCTAAGTTAACATTTAATATTATTTACAAAACTTTGGTAAAAACTAATGAATTACTATGCATATACATACATAAAAATGTACGTAAGTATATACATTATTCAAAATTGCCTTAACATATACAATCCCTTCACATTTGCATGTCATATTATGAAAAAAAAAAAATTGAAAAATAAATTTTGTTTCAAAAAATAATTTTCTACTATAAGTTTTCCTGTCAACTCAATATTGTTTTGATTTTCTGTATACAACTAAATAAAATAAACACTAACAAAACTAAGAAAAAAATTTTCATTTATAAATATAGTTTTACAAAAAACTATTAAAATGTGGGTATCAAAACGTCATACAAGAGAATGCAATAGAAAAATTTAATTTAAATCATCTACAATTAATATTGATCAATAAATTTGTTGCTAAAGTTTTCCTAAACAATCACAACAAAAGACTGTATTGTATGGAAAATATTGTTCAAAAACTTTATTAAATATATATGATGTTAGTCTTTATGTATGAGTGCATTATTAGGGTGGTCACACGAAAAACTATTGTAAATTTGTTAAAATATTTGCAACTACTTACTGCCCGCATTACTTAGAAGTAGTTAAGTAATGGCTGGCTAATAATTGTTATAAAGCTAATATGTTTTCTGACAAAGCTTTTCAATTTAACATTTTTTCTTAAAAAGGCTTTATTTGCAAATAAATTTGATTATCCTTAAACTTCCTTACTAATAGAGCCAACCTAGCTCATGCATGAAAAACATAAATAAGTAAAAATGTGTATATATTTAATTGTAAATTATGTCAATAATGACATTTACCATATGTTGTATGCAAATGACCAATATTTTCCTTAACTGTCCAACCGTACACATACATATACATATACATACAACAATCATATTGTAATTTAATAGTTATTGTCCAGATTTCTATAGAAATTGTTGCGGCAACAACAAGGAATTATTAAAAAAAATAGAACAAAATATTTCAAATGTGAAAGTTTAAATAATTATTTATAAAAACAATTCTATAAAAAAAAAATTCCATAAAAACAGAAATTCTCTTTATAAAGAGAATTTTTCAAAAGTTTGCATAAAGAGAAAAGGGAACTTCTTCTAGACTTTAGAGAAATGTTCTTTTAAGGAAGAAATTTTTTGTTTAAAAAAATATTTGTTAAGAAAATGTCTTATTATTAATAAAAAATAAACTATAGACCTCGAAATTTCACGTGGTGCCACGCCCATATTTATAAGAAGTAATGAAAGACAGATATACGACTTTCATTAATTCCTTGACAATGACATGAAGCTTTGGGTAGACTTGCACTAGTGGGCGTAGCACATTCCACGCCTACTATTGCCAATAGACAAGAATGTCTAAGTGCTTAACCTAAACACCTGCCTTGACGGCCTTATTTCACGGTGGCCTTTTCCATCCACTGGGTAGATTTGAGAACGGTCTACCACGCGCACCCAAGACTTCGATCAAGAACACTCAGATTTGCAATTTGTGTACATGGCTATGCCGGTCCATGTACAAGCGGAGAAGTGCCGTTCGAAAAGAGGTGTAACGAAATCACAACAAACGCACCAGATAAATCCATAATCTCGTAAAACCGAGATGGACCATTAGGTATAAGAGTTATCATGAGCGACGCTATAGCGTCGCCATCCTTTAACAATCCGCTCAGGCAGATTTTTTGTCCCCCAGTCACACAACCACATTACAAGCCTCTGTTGCTTCGGCAAGAGCACCTCGAGACATATTTGTCCGAAATACCCAGCCAATAAATCTGGATCCCTCTGTATGTCGAAATAATGTGACAAAGGATGTAGGAATTTCAAAAGTCAATCGAACACAATATTTGCCCCGACAAGTTGAGTAGTGGGCCTCAACAATAGGTCGCGTAACCATAGGCATCCTGTTGAGATGGCAACAGCACCGAGAACTTCTTTAAAGTAAAAGGTGCACTAAATCAGTACTAGTCTGCCGCCGTGACAAAGGAGTCTTTCCCGATCTTTCACCAACTTATATCAGTTCCATTCTCAGAGCGTAAAGAACGATCTGGGGAAAAGAAATAAGTCGCGTAACAATATCCATCCTGTTGAGATGACAACAGCACTGAGAACTTCCCTTAAGTAAAAGGTATACTAAATCAGTACTAGTCTCACGCCGTGACAAGGGAGTCTTTCTCGATCTTTCAACAACTTCCAACAGTTCCATTCTCAGATCATAAAGAACGATCTATGGAAAACTACCGAGTGTTAACCCAAAAATTCCCCAACCTATACTGGCACCCTACTACGCGAAGAGTAAGAGATACTCAACGATTTCGGAAATCCAGCATAAGTTGTTCTGGCACATCACCCAGTGACATCTGTTGGGATGGCAACAGCGCCAGAGAGAGAATCCGA
This sequence comes from Lucilia sericata, assembly GCF_015586225.1. Lineage (NCBI taxonomy): Eukaryota > Metazoa > Arthropoda > Insecta > Diptera > Calliphoridae > Lucilia > Lucilia sericata. Next base: position 37,630 of record NW_023994696.1, on the reverse strand, counting down.
AAATATGGCATTTGGGTTTAAACCACAGACACTACGTGGATCTCCAAGGAACATCAACCAACTGACCAACCAGGCCACCCGTAGTACCAGATATTCCAATGAAAGGACGAGATACACTTGATCATCAGCAGTTTGTAACCCCGGTAGATCCCTCTATACCCTGGGATTGCAATACACCAAGATGGGATATATCATCCCATGGGCACCACAACAGACAGAGTCTCCAAATTTTGTAGCAGTAATTTTAGTAATTTTATTTTTATTTTTGAAAAGTGGTATTCTTTCCACTTTTGCAATTCCACCCATATGTACTTAAATCCGAATATCTGGGAAACTATAACAGCTATAGTGTTCAAATTTTGTACGAATATTAAATTATTAAATAAAATACCTAAATTATGCCTGAACAACTTTGACATACATGTAAAAATTTGCGGACAAACAAATTTTTTTACTAGAATTGGGGACGTTGTATTTCCCCCTCAAATATTTGAAAAAAAGTTATGTGACCTCTCAGAATTTAAACATAAATTTCCTTATAAATTGTTATTACTTTCGGAAGTCTTTATTATTTGTTTTGACATTATTTTAAAAATGTATTTTCCATTGAAAATTTGAAATTTCTGCTTGTTAAAAATTTTAAGAAATTTGATTACAAATAAATCCCTTATGTTGCTGATTGCTGCCGTTTCTTAACATTTCATTGATTTTAAATCTTTTCCTTTATTTATTTAAATGCAAATTGTTTTTTTTACAGAAACGTTTTCGTATTTATTTGTTAAGTACATATTTGCATAAAATAGCAAATTATAATTATTTTATTTAATTTCTGATTATTTAATTGTTGTATAATTATGCATAAAAAATATGATTTTTAAATAGATTTTTATATAATATTAAATATTAAATCAATTAAGCAGGCTCACATAAAAACTTTCAGTTCCTATGTTAATTTTTGAAGCAAAGCATTTACTTGTCAGTAAGACAAATTGCTGATTAAGTCCTTATGACATTTATTAAAGTAGTATTGATGTAAGCTTTAAAGCAATTGCCTAAAACATCAAACCATATTCATTCAAAAATTATCTATTTTATAGATTAAATATTTTAATGATGTTGAAACAAAAACAACAATATTAAAATAATAATTAAATTGTTTTTATTAAATATTTTAATCACTTAGCATATATTCAGACATCTGTAAATATGTGTTTTTTATATTTAATATAATTTTAATATAAAAAACTTAAATGCAACATACACATGCATGTACTCATGTGTTTAATTTATTAATAAATATATTAACATTCATTTAATGTGATTAATAGAGCAGAATTATTGTGGCAAAAAAAAACGTAAAAAATAACTTTCATTATAAAAATGAATGTAAGGGAGGGAGTTTCATAAAATAAACGAATTGTAATTACAAAAAAATATTTATTAAAAAATATTTTATTATGTTAATAATAAATTTAAGTTATACACATAAATATGTATGTATGTGCATTAAACAAATAATTTTAAAAATTTAAGGCTTATCCTGTCTGAAGAAATGTTTCAGGGAACATGGAGCCGGAATTTAAAAAACATATTTAGAACTTAACTGAAGTTTTTTAATTTTTTGACCTTATTATGATTTCGTCTACACTCAATACCACAATTCCTGACTTTCCTGATGCTAATAGATATAAATCAGTCTATAGTCTGTGCTATAGACCAGTCTACAGTCTGGCAGAATTTAGTCTTAACTATAGATAAGTCAATAGCCAGGATTATAAACCATTATTATAGACCTGTCTAGACTATGGATCAGTCCAAGGACTATATAACATTTTATAGACCAGTCTCTTATCTAGACTATAGATCAGTCCAAGGACAATAGAACAGTTTATAGTCTAAATTATAGAACTATAGTCTATATTATAGAACTGTGTTGACTATAGGGCAGTATAGTCTATAGTCTCTAAAATAGACCAGTCTATAATCTGCACTATATACCACACTATTGTCTGGACTATAGATCAGTCTATATATCATGTCTAGCCTGTCTCATGTCTAGACTATAGATCAATCCAAGGACTATAGAACAGATTATAGTCTAAACTATAGAACAGTCTTTAGTCTTGACTATAGACAAGTATAGTCTATAGTCTGTACAATAGACCAGTCTATAGTATAGACTATAGATCAGTTTATGATCTGGACTATAAATCAATCTATTATCTGGACTGTAGATCAGTCTATAGTCTGGATTATAGATCAGTCTATAGTCTGAACTATAGACTAGTCTATAGTCTGCACTATAGACCATGCTATAGTCTGGACTATAAACCATTCTATAGTCTAGACTATAGACCAGTCTGGACTATAGAACAGTCCATAGTCTGGAATATAATCTGGACTATAGACTATACTAAAATCTGGACTATAGAACATTCAATAGTCTGGATTATGGACCAGTCTATAGACTGGACTATAGACCACTCTATAGTCTGGACTATAGAACAGTCCATAGTCTGGACTATAAACTAGTCTATAGCCTAGACTATAAACAAGTCTATGGCCTAGACTATAGACCAGTCCATGGGCTGAACTATAGACCAGCCTATGACCTGAACTATAGACCAGTTTATGGTATGGACAATAGACTATAGAACAGTCTATAGTCTAAACTATAAAATAGTCTATAATCTGGACTATAGATCAGACAATAACCTAGACTATAGACCAAACTGAAGTGTGGACTACACTCCACTCTATGGGATGGGCTATATACCAATACTTAGTCTGGACTATAGACCAATCTATAGTCCAGACTATAGACCAAACTATGTATATTCTGCACTATAAACCACTCTAAACACCAGTTTGTAATCAGGACTCTTTATGCTTTTTTTTTTTTGTAAATTGTCAACTTCTTTGAATAAGACTGCAATCGTATTAATAAATCTGATTTTTCTATAATATTACCACTGTTTCACTGGCCAAATCTCGGTATTAAAATCAAACCAGCTATATATTTATGCATTTAGATCTTTAGTAAAATTAGAATTTTAAGCCATTAACTATGGCACAGTTAAAAATTAAGGCTTAATTTACAAAAAAATTTCAAAATCTCACAAAATATACAAACCTACACTTTCATTAACTCCACACACACACACAACAACATACTCCTAAAAATAGATACCTGCTACAGCTTTACACGAAAACATGTTCCAGGTGAATTAAGAAACTTTGGAATTTTTACCATAAATTATGTTAGCAACCATGCAAAAACAAACCACCCCCTACTCATCCTATTTTTCTTGGTTTAGTTTACCATTTTTTCTCAACCTCAACATTTAGCTGGAGGTGGGCGGAGGTTACCAAACTAAATGAATGTGTATACAAAAGAAAAATATTCGTGTGGGTGTTTTAAGTCTAGAAAATGAATGGATCTTCTTTATATTTTTGGTGTGTATGTGTGTTGCAGTTTTTAAGTGTAGAAAGTCTTTAACTTAAAACTATTTTAATGTTGGTAATTTTGGAAGTGTGTGTGCAGAAGGTGGGAGAGGTGTTTTAAAAGCAAATGTATAGTTTTGCGTAGCAAACATTAATATTTAGCAGTATCATGCTCAATGGTAACATTTAAGAGGAAATTTTATGCTATATATTATAGGTCCAAGTGCTGATGGTGGTGCTTATATTTGAGGACACGTTTTAATAGACAGGACACCTATTTACCTGCATTTGAAAAAGGCACTTGGAGAGTTCATTAAAACTAGTGGATGGGAAGGTTGTAGTTATTTGAAATGAATACTTGGCAGTTCTTTAAGTGAACAACTGCGACAGTTTCTTATACACAGATTATCCCAACAGATGTTGTGAATTTAAAGTGAATTTCTGAAGGACTTAAGTCATTATTGATCTTTTTCACGTTTGTAGCATAATTAATTTTGTTGCCAATTTTAACCTATTTGGCTGCTCCCGTTTGAGACCTATCGTGCTTCCAAAAGATGGATGCATTCATAGGGACATGCCTAGGTCTACTTAAAATAGATAAAAGATCAAGAATGTATGTGTATGTATGTATGTATGTATGTACATACTTTTGTGGGTCGATATATCCCTATTTCCTAATGATGAGTAAACATTTTTATTTTACTTTTTCCTTAATTTTTTCCCACTGTACTCTGCATAAGTTTTAGAAAATCTTGGTTTAAATAAATATGCTCTTATTTAAAATTATAAACTACTACTTTGACTCTAGCAATAAAAAACTATTTTATACTTTTGGTTTTAAGTAATTTAAAACTTAAGATGGCTTTAAAAGCAGCACACATACATAAACTCACACTCACTCTATATTCCTCTTTCGACACCACTTGTTATACAGTGAGGGTCAAAATAATGAAAGCTTACTTATCAATTTTAACTACATAGCTTCTGGATTAAATGAAAGTAATTTAGTAATAACTGGATTAAAATAGGATAAAACTGGTTTATTTCAATAAAGAAGTCAATGCAATCATTACTTAACTACTTGTAAGTAATGCAAGAAGCATTTAGTTCTTAATAAGTAATACAATGACCAATTTGTGTTACATCACATACTTCTTGATTATAACTTTTTTTCGGCGCTCACTGTAACTGCCTTTAACCTTTCACTAAACCAACCGTAACGCCCCTATTCATTCACTGCAGCCACTATTTTCTATACATTTTATAAAAAAAAAGCCAAAATGGCAACACGTACACTAAAGTTTCGTTTTATGTAAAAAAGTAAGAAATAACATCAGCTAAAATACAAAAATAACAATTTCCAACGGAAATGCATGATGAAAATATGGTGTTAAACGGCATACTGGGACATTTTAAAGCAAAAATAAAATCAACCCACAAAAAAAAGAAGAGTTTTATTGCAGTTGGTGTTTTTATTCCCTTTAAAATATTTTTTTTCCTCCACTAATTCAAGAAGCAAGTGAATTCTTGAGCTTTCTTTTCTACACTCATTAGTTAAGTCTTATAACTGCTGATCTAAACGTACATACCCTGCAGTTTTAAGAGACGTTCCCAATAGATAGATAGGCAGTAACGAACAAATTTACTTTTTTTAGATTACTTAGAGTACCCTACTGCCTTGATAGGTTAGTTGGTGTTGTTGTAGTCTATCAGTACGGAGGTCGTAGGTTCTATTCCCACCAGAGACTCTGGCAGAGGAGCGCACTATATGTCAAATAGTGGTCTAGGGGTTGTTCTTCAGATCTGGTGTAACATACATTCTTCTTTCAAACTAACAAGGCACACTAAACCATTGACTTCCAGCTAGATTACTTAGTTATAATACTTCCTCTTTCTAACATAAACATCATGAAACAATAAACCAAATCTTCATCAATTCGATTCAAGCAAGGGTACCTTGACTCTTTGTAAAACTACTGGTAAGTTTGTATATGTATAGGCGCCAATATGTTATTTAGTGGCACCATCCTACTGTTTATTTCTATCGAAAAGAAAATAAATTTTTCCTTAGAGCTTGTTAAGTTCTTTCCTCCTGTACAAAAAAAGAAATAATAAGAATATGCCTTCATTAGTTAGTTGGCAAGAAGAGGAAAAAATAAAAAAAAGAATTCTTAATAGTTTTTTCCTAAAAAGTTTTCTAGATTTTTACCACTAAAAACATACTATAAAAATAACATATGCATATAATATAAACCCTGCAGATCTTGTAGTTAGTTAGTTTGAAAGAGGATGTATGCTACAACAGAAGGGCCACATCCTTTACCAAAGTGTCTTGTGGGAATCGAACCCATGACCTTCGTTTTAACAGACTTGAAAACTACCAACTAGTTGCCTTACACTGAAAGAAGAATTTCATACTATATTTGACTTTATTTTTCTCAATTTTGGCCTTAGACGTACTAAGAGAGATTGATTAAACAAGACGTACTAAGAGAGATCAATTAACTGAATAGGAAAACCGATTTTAAGCGGGTTATACTTGAATCTATTTTTAATCTCTAAATCAAACCGAAAATTTTCAAAATAAGTACATTGTAAGATGACTTTGACCTAAAAAACGCTTAAATTAGGTTACTTAACGGTCCGTACATGAAGTATTTCGTACTTGATTTATACATAATTAACGTGCTTCTGCAACCGTTTCGGATTGATTACAGATTACTCAATTATTTTTTTGAGTGTTACTAGCAAAACTTGAGATATAAGTAAATCATTAATCAAAACCTAAATGGTTAAACCTTTTCTTAAAATTATAACTCTATATGAACAAAGAACAGAATTATTATCAGTTTTAAGTTGATAAAATTTGCCAATGACCTCCTTAAAAAATGCAGGGTGTGTTATTATAAACATTGTGTGTGTGCGTATGAGCAATGCATGTAGTTAAGAGTAGTTGGAGTATGTATATAATTATATTAAAAATTCTTCTTCTCTTTTAAGTGTCAGAACGAGGTTCACTATTTACGTTTTGATACAAAATGTCTAATATTATTATTATTATTTCAACTACTCTGTATTTTGACCTTTTGTCAGCATTTGCACTTTTCTTAATAATGGTAACAAAACGAGACCGGTAGAGAGTAATAAAAGTGCTCTCTAACAGACTCTGCCGATACCAATTTTGTTCGTTTTGCATACATTTGAGATGTTACGTACATACATACATGGGAAGGAGATTTAGTTAGTTAGTTAAGTTAGTTAGTTAGTTAGTTAGTTAGTTAGTTAGTTAGTTAGTTAGTTAGTTAGTTAGTTAGTTAGTTAGTTAGTTAGTTAGTTAGTTAGTTAGTTAGTTAGTTAGTTAGTTAGTTAGTTAGTTAGTTAGTTAGTTAGTTAGTTAGTTAGTTAGTTAGTTAGTTAGTTAGTTAGTTAGTTAGTTAGTTAGTTAGTTAGTTAGTTAGTTAGTTAGTTAGTTAGTTAGTTAGTTAGTTAGTTAGTTAGTTAGTTAGTTAGTTAGTTAGTTAGTTAGTTAGTTAGTTAGTTAGTTAGTTAGTTAGTTAGTTAGTTAGTTAGTTAGTTAGTTAGTTAGTTAGTTAGTTAGTTAGTTAGTTAGTTAGTTAGTTAGTCAGTTATAGGACCTGTTGTGTGCTCCTTAACCAGTGCCTCAGTTAGGAATCGAACCTCCGGCCTACCATACTAGAACACTAACCTACCGCAGGCCACGGGAAGGCGAGAGGTCAAGAGCCCCCCGAAAAGAGCTCTAAAATGTGAAATTTATGTAAAACTTTATACAATTCGAGAAAAACCCTCGTAACCCTCGTTTGTGCTTGTATGTTTGTGGGCAATTTACTTTCAATGTTTATTTTTTAGTTTTAAACTTGGGAGATTTATTAAAAGTTTTTAAGCCTTTCATTTACCTTACATCCTTTCTTAACTTCCCTGCCTTTCCCTCACTTAAAGAGCATAATATTTATTAAATTTATTAAAGGAATAAACAAAACAACCAAAACTATTTCCTGGCTGTAGATTCTTTCCTCTTTATCAATAGGTATAAAATGTAATCACTTTAAAACGAGAACTACTTTATATTCAGTGAAAAGGAAAACATAAGGTTTCTTAACTTGTGTTCGTAGCTAAAAGGGTTTCCTTTTGGGAGTGGAAAACATAGAAATTTGTCAATAGTTAAGAAAAACTTGTTTATAGTAAGAAAAGAAAATTAACTTAAAGGATTATACCACTGAATCTTAAAATTTTCTTTTAAATAATTTAACGAAAATAAGTAGTTTGCTAATGGATGCCTTATTTGCTAAAGTGATTAACTTTACTTTTGGAGTTTTAGTTATTTTAAGGTTAAATCACCTATTAGGACTCTAAATTTACATATTCAAAGGAAATTGGATTCAAAATACCTTTATGGTTAAAAATACAAACCTAATTTGCAAAAGTGATTAACTTTAATTTTCGAATTTTTCATGATAAATCAATCCCTATCTTCTTACAAGATTTTGCAACATAATATTTTATAAAGCAAATCCACTAACTATCAAATATGTATTTTAATAATTTCCACACTTAACCCACACATTTTATACATTATTATCATAGTCGTCAACAAATAAAAAGGGTTTAACAACTAATTTGTTATGAAAATATGCCAAAAAAAAAACTTTTCAAAAGCCGACAACTATTTAAATTATTAATGGTAATTAATGAAGAATTAATTAGTAACAACCTAAATTCCAAGAAAATGTTTACATTACATTAGTTATTAACAAAACGCAGGAAAACCATAAAAAATGTTTTATTTACACAAAAATGTTTTCATTAAGTTGAGGTTAAGTATGTGGGGTTTTGAAATTTATATTTATGTACTTATGTAGAGTAAAAGTTTTGAAGAATTTATTAAATGTTATTAAATCCCTTAGTGTAGTTGAGGGTATTAGAGTTTAATAAACTATGCTGCTTAAATTAAGCTTTTTAAAGTAAATTAATAAATAATGTCTAATGGGAATTGTTTTTTTGAATAAAGGGAAAATATTTGGGAATCTTAAAATTTATTAGCTTTTTATGCTGGTAGAGCAATTGGATGAGCAGGAATATGGGATGTTGTTTTTTATGATTTCTTAAAACCAAAAAAAAAAGATCAGTGTCTCCCAGTTTTACACTTTTTATATGGGCCCCCCATTTAACTTTTCCAAAAAAAGGCTTATATCTTGCAAACCGTTTGGAATTTTGATTTACTTGCTAAGGCAAAATTGTAGCTCTTATCATAAAAAACTTCATCTTCAAGATCAAAATCGCAAAAAACTTAAAAAAATAGATTTTTTACTTTTTCCCCCAACTATACTACTATACGTTTACTTATTAAGTATACGTGTTAATAACAATAAATCATTAACACGTATACGTACAGGTGTCGTTAATAAAAGCAGTGCAATTTCACAATGTAAAACTTTTCACTTGAAATGGAAAAATGAAGATGAAGTTTTTTTGATTTTGTTATGTTCACATGACAAGAACTATAACTTCTTCTCAGAGAGTAAATCAAAATTCCGAGCAGTTTATAAGATATGATTCTGAGAAAAAAGATCGTGTTAGATCGATTTTTTGTTATGTTAATAATAACCGAAAATAATAGACATATATATTTAATAAATCTATATGAAAATGGCATTAACATCGAAGGCGCCTTTAATAACGTGCACACTGATACTCTTACACAATCCGTAGACCAGTTTTACATTGACCGAGTGCTCCGTAACTGGATCAACTACATGCTAAGGAACAAATGGATAAACTGCGAGATGTACGATATAACTATCAGGAAGAAGGTATTTTGTGGTATACCACAGGGTCGCATATTGTCACCTTTACTCTGGTTTATGCTATGCAGACGATGTTGTAATACTTTTAAAGGGAAAGGATCCAAATTAGTTGTGTAAAAGAGCTGAGGAGGCTCTGAATACGGCCTTGAGCTGGGCTCAACCGAGAGGCCTCAATATTAACCTGTATTTTCACAAGAAAGACAAAAATTTCTAGGTATACTGAACCTTGCTTCTTGGGCAAGAAGATACCGGTGATAGACAAAGTTAAGTACTTAGGTGTAATCCTTGACCGGAAATTAAAATGGAGACACCACATTGAGAATAGGATTAACAAGACACATCGGTGCTGGGCGATATGTATGAAAACTATAGGCATGAAATGGGGTCTTAGTCCTACTATGACAAATTGGCTTTATAAAAGTGTAATTAGACCAATTTTAGCTTATACTTCAAAAATCTGGTAGACTGCTTTGGACAAAAAGTACATGCTGCTTGGGTATAAGCGCTGCCATGTGTTCTACTTCAACCAAGACTCTGGAAACGTAGCTAGATATTCCATCCAATGAAACATATTTAAGATATGAGGCGGCGCTTACAGCCGAACGACTCTTTACTTTAGGCGAGCTATCCAAAAGCGGTTATAGGACACGTCATCAATGTATACTGGACACATTGGAAGGTTATACACAATCATCGGACGCATTGATAGCATACCAGACACAGAATGTGTGGGAAACATTAAAACACGGATCCCAGATAGAATGTCTTGGTCAAGCGGATCATTAGAACAAATACTTATAGAAATCCATTGATGGCTCTGAATTGGGCGACAAAGTGGACCTGTGGTGCTATATTGAAGACCCAGATATAGAAATATACCCCCGTTTACCTAATCATAACACAAGCTTCCAGTCAGAAGTCGAGCAATAAGGGAATGTGTAAATGGCCAGAAGGCAATTAGGATAGAATTAAATCTAAGACCGAATTGGATTGTAAGAAAGCTTAAACTGAATATTCTGCCAGAGGTGAGGTTTACATCATATGTGTACCAGGCCACTCGGGAGTAGTTGGCAACTAAAGGGCGAATGTAATAGCTTTAAAGGGAAGGGAGCTCGAAGTAGTTAACCTGACAACCATTCGACGCATCAAAAGCTGATTTAAAAATATGGGTGAGAAAATCCCGTAAGGCCTCTTGGAATAATGAAACGAGAAATCTCCCTAAAATGAGCAAGTCTGAAGTTAGTACGATAAGACGTATTCTGAGTGGACACACAGGATTATGAGCACATCTATACAAAATTGGACGTGCGGGTTCAGACGAATGTGGAACATGTGGAGAGGACGGTGAAACTCTGGTCCACTTTATTTGCCACTGTCAGGCATTTGTCGAAGATAGAGCCAAGTATATTGGAAGAGATGTTATTCCGGAAATAACATTACTGACTAACACTGATTGAAAGATTCTTAGGAATTACGTCCAGGAAACTGAGTTTCTGAACATTGTAAAATAATACATTCAGTGAAAAATTTTTTTTTCATGAAAAGGAGCGCACAACAGACCCGATAGTGGCCTAGGTTGTATTTCGAATTTGATGTAGTATACACCCTTCTTTCAACCTAACCTATTAAAAACTATCGTATCGAATTTTAGAATATGCCAGTCTTATAATAAATGAGCAATATGTTCCTTAATTAATTTTTATAATTTTTTACGTTCCTAAAGTAAAATTTATATAGGTTTTATGACTTTTCTTTTTTTACACAACATTATTTTATAAATTTAGTTAAGAGTTATACCTACATAAAAATAAACTTCTTTCTTTTTTCTCATTTCAAGCAACAATTTATTTCCTTTGATTTTTACTCAAATGTTTATTTTTCTCTGTTTTAAAAAATTTTACAGATACAACTTTTATCGGAAAATTTTGCATTACATTTTGCACCAGCCTTAGCTATAGATACAGCAGAATATATATGCCTAGTAAATGACCGTCATATACCAGAAGCAATTGTTGATTTACTGGTGCAAGGTAAGTTACAGCAGTCGGAAACATTTACACATACACTTACATACATACTATAAACTGAATACAACATACATGCCTATAACATCAAACTTTTATAGAAAATATTTAAAGTGCAGTGCAGTTGTTTTCTGTCTGTAAATATGTATCCTGTGTAACTAGTATTTGTTAGTAAAGTTTTTCAAGTTTTTTTTTTATATATTTTTTTTATTTTCTCAGATGTACCAGATCCACCTGAAAGACCACTACTGATAAGTTTTACATCACGTTCAGTTAACTTATCATGGGCCCATTCACAACATCCACGAAATGCCCCGGTAACGCATTTTATTATTGAAACTAGGTAAGTGTAAAGGCATGAAGAGAGCGAGGAATAATGTTAACGGATATACTAGTAAATTATAGAAATTGTTGCAGCAATATTACTTCTTTCATGTTAAGTTTATTTCGTATTGTAAATGTGTACTGTAGGCTTTTATTACTTGCTAGTTGCAGTTGAAAAGGAATTGTTAATGGGTATTGTAGACTATAAGTATGTCTACGTCTCTCTATATATTTTTTATCTCATTTTCAGTCATTGGTTATTCATGTAAAGTAATTGTTACTTTATCTGGGATTTAGTTGAAGTAAATGGGTATTGAAAAGAAAAGTTAAATTGTGTATAATAAAAATACTTTATTAAATAAACTAATTCTTTTTTTTGTGTAAGAGCGTTTTGTCATTTTGTTAAAATAGTTATTATAACCTCCATGACAAGAGACAACTTAAAGAAATTCCTAGTGAAAACTTACATTAGAAAGTAAAGCGTAATTAAAACTAATTTTCACTCATTGGCACATTACTTAAACACTGCTATATAATTAGATTCAAGTACTTATCATGCTTAATTATAAATAAGTACTTTAATAAGTTATTACATATAGGGAGTTAAAATGTTGTTTTGTTTTATGCAGAAACAAATTGTCAACACAGAACATCAACCTGAGTCCCATGTTCGTAAGAGAGCTGTCGTACTTACAACGCCACTGCCATAAATCGATTTTCGAATAATCGAACAATCGACTTTTTGTCGAAAAAAGTCGAAAAGCCGAAGTCGACTATTTTGTTCCAAAAAAAGTCGATAACTATCGTCTATGAAAAAAGTCGACTTTGTAAATAAAAGTCGAAAAGTCGTAAAAGTCGAAAAGTCGGAAAAAATTAAAAAAAGTCGAAAACTCGAAAATAGTAGAAAAAAGTCAAAAATAGTCGAGAATTTCAAAAAAGTGGAAAAAAACGTCAAAAACTCTAAGATAGTCGGAAATACTCAAAAAAAAAAGTCCAAAAATAGTCAAAAAAAAATCAAAAGAAGTCGAAAATAGTCAAAAAGTCGGAAAAAATCGAAAAGTCGGAAAAAGTCGAAAAAAGTCGGAAAGAGTAGAAAAGTCGACTATTTATAAAATACTAAAAGTCTAAAAGTCGACTTTTAATTAAATGAGAAAAGTCGAAAAGTCAAAAAATCGACTTTTCATAAAATGCAAAAAGTCAAAAAGTCGACTTTTCGTTTCAACTATAGAACCCTACTGCTTAGTTATTGTATAACACAATGGTTTTAGCACAGAAATACTGTTTTCAGTGTGTGAGTGGAAAAAACAGTCACAAGCGAACGATATGTACATATGTCGTTATTTGGGTACTTAAAAGTATGGTAGACGGTAGTAGTCATTGACAAGTTATTGTGTAAGTATAGCAATAATACCTAGGAAAAGCTTTTTATTACCAAGCAATTCGCTTACAAGTAATTATATAAATAAGTCAATGTAAATCGTATGAATGAAGTTACGGAGAAGATTACTAATGAATTATAAAGTGTTTATACAACACATTATTAATAAGACATAATTAGACTACTTTCTTTGTAATCATTAGAAAGTATGTTATTAGGTAATTGGTTACAATTGAAGTAGTCATTATTTAGTTTTTTGCTGGATATTAAGATATTTAACCTAAAATTTTACTTTAAATCAGTATTAGTTTTTATATCATTAACCAATTGCAAATGATTACATTCCTTAAAACATCTGTGTGCTATTTTCATTCATCACACTTTATATTTTTTGTAAAGGTGAAATGAGATGGCATTTTTACAATAAATTCATAGCACGTTTAAATGCTCATACAATGAATGAGAAATATACAACTTCGATTCGTAAGAAAAAGCTTTCGAAAAACAATGTTATAACCATAGAAACCAAAATAGGCATGTTTTTTGGTGTGAGTTGCATGGACCCATAAACAAGAATTTAAGAATTTTGACAGCAATTTTTTAGTGCATATTTTTGCATATTTTACCTATACAATCATATTTTGGCATGATTTGATTTTTATAATATAATTATGGTATACTTCGAAGATGTCTTGTTAAATCTAGATTCCCAGAGAATAAATTTTACATCTTTCATTTAAATATTTTGATCATATTGTAGTCGATGATCACATATTCAATATACGGTGTTCATTTAGTTTATAAATCTTCTTGATGAACTAAGATCATCTAGATAAAGCTCTGATATTTATAATAACAAAAATATCTTTTATTAGCTTCAAATTTCTAGAGTGTAAATTTTACACCTCTCCTGAGATGTCTGAGATTTTAAACTTTAGAATGAAATCAGTAAACATTACAGAAATTATTGATTAGTATACAGCCAGAATATTCTCTATTAATCTTTGTCCAAGGAAATGGAATACGTTAAGTAGTTAGTTCATTTTAGATCTTCCCTAAAAACTTGAGTAGAATGGGTCTTTAAAATTTCACTAGAAGTGAATAAATTCTCTTTAAATTTTTAAAAGAGATCGCAAACTACAGCAACAGACTTGTCTATTCACGGAATTATCAGTCAGTTTAGATACATATACGTTAGATTAAGTTGATAGGAGGGTATATACTACATCAAATCCGAAATACAACCTAGGCCACTATCGGGTCTGTAGTGCGCTCCTTTTCATTAAAAAAAAATTCACTAAATGTACTATTTTTCAATGTTCAGAAACTCAATTTCCTAAGAATTTTCCCATTAGTGTTAGTCAAGAATGTTATTTCCGGAATAATAACACTTCCAAGATATTTGGATCTAACTTCGACGAATGCCTGACAGTAGCAAAGAAAGTGCTCCAGAGTTTCACTGTCCTCTCCAAATGCTCTACATTCGTCTGAATCCGCACGTCCAATTTTGTATAGATGTACTCGTAATCCTGTGTGTCCACTCAGAATACGTACCATCATAGTAAGCTCGAACTTTCTCATTTTGAGGAGATTTCTCGTTTTGCTCTCATCAGGGTCATCCCATAGGATCTTTGTGGCTCTACCCATCGTTTTATTCCAAGAGGCCTTATGGGATTCTCTCACCCATATTTTTCATTCGGCTTTTGTTGCGTCGAGCTCCCTTCCCTTTAAAGCTATTACGATCGCCCTTTCAAGTGGCCTGGTACCCATATGATGTAAACCTAACCTCTAGGAGTTTAATTCAGTTAAAGCTTTCTTACAATCCAATACGGTCTTAGATTTAATTCTATCTCACCTGATATCGCCCTAATTACCTTCTGGCTGACGGTAAATATATTAAGCCCTGTGGGCTCCATATTTATTCTAATCCAATTTACGCATTCCGTTATTGCTCGTACTTCTGCCTCGAAGCTTGTGTAATGATTTGGTAAGCGGTGGTATATTATTGTTTCTGGGTCTTCAATATAGAACCCCAGGCCCACTTTGTCCCAATGTTCCACTTGACCAAGACATTCTATCTGGAATCAGCGTTTTAAAGATTCCCACATATTCTGTGTCTGGTATGCGATCAAGCACGTCCGATAATTGTGTATAACCTTCCAATGTGTCCAATATACATTGATGACGTGTCCTATAACGCTTTTGGTCAGTTCGCCTAAAGTAAAGAGCCGTTCGGCTGTAAGCTTCGCCTCATATCTTAAATATATTTCAATGGGTGGAATATCTAGCAACGTTTCCAGAACCTTGGAAACTTATACCCAAGCAGCATGAACTCCCTGTAGTAGTTTGATATAACACATTTTGTCCAAAGCAGTCCACCAGATTATTGAAGCATAAGCTAGAAATGGTCTAATTACACTTTTATAAAGCCAATTTGTTATAGTAGGACGTAAGACCCCATTAGATTCTACATACATACATATAGATTCTTAAATATTGGACATCTTTCAATGAAACTGATAATAATTTCACAACTAACTAGACTTAAATGAGTACTATGTGGTTAATCCGAAGAGAAGAGCTTAAATGTCTAATCAAACTTATTGCCCCATATGTGTTTAGGGAATGATACCACAATATCGGTTTTTATATAAGACCGTTATCAGTGTATTATGATGATTCAAAATAAGCAGCTGGGCGGATCGATGTTTAAGAAACTCATTAAGTCTAAAAGTATGTTTTGCTCCACACTGTGTACACATTAAACAAATAAGTATGTATTAATAGGGTGATGTTTATGATTGGTAAGAGTAATGAAAAGGAAATGTAAGGAACAAGCAGGAAAAACAATATTCACACACATACACACATACACTTAAACAAAAGCAAAAAAAAAAAACTTTTTAAGTGCTTAGTTGAAGGAAAAATTGTGACAACAAAGTTTAATGTGCCTCTTCTATATAAATACATACATATGTATGTATTTATGTATTTATTTCTATCGTTGTGTGTTTAAGTTTCAAATAAAAATAGAGGAGTATATGTGGGTGGGATTGTAAAGGTGTTTCTATGAATGCGTGCCACTAAATACCTGTTTAGTAGTAACGATGTACTCTCATTCGGAAGCATAGGAGGAATATTAAAGATTTTAAACCTAATAAAGTTTTTTCCAGTTTTTTTCTTCTTTGCTGCCATTAAAAATTTATTATCATATAAAAACAATTTTAAAAAATGTATATAAAATGAGAAGTAATTAAAAAAAAAACTGTGTATAGTACACTTACAAAATTAACTACATATTAAATAATTAAAAGAAAGAAACTTAAAGAAAACTTGTTGGTAAATAATATAAAATTGTTTAATGAAGTTGAGAGATATTTGATAAAACTAACAGGCATATGTAAGTTGTAAGTTTAAAAAACTTTTTTATAATAATTTTAAACTTAAATAAAAACATAAAAGTTAATTTTAACCTAAATTCTTAACTGAAATATTTAAGAGTTTATTTTTAAAGACCGGAATCATCTAGTTTTAAAGTTATAAATAAATTCTTAATATAAAGATGGTTTCAGTTGCACATCCTTTGAAAAAACCAAACATTATTATTGCTTTCATCGAACACATAGTATTTCTTTAACAAAAATTTTATTAAAAAAAAAATTTTCCAAATACACATTATTTATTATTGTCATATTTTTGAATAGAACCAGCAACATCTGCATAAATTTTGAGACATGAGTGTGTCAGGAAATGTCGTTTTGATGTCAAACCAAAAATACATTAGGGAAAAAAATTTAATATTGATGATGAAGATTATGAACTGAGTAGAAAAACAAAAAAAGGAAACAATGATGAAATATTCACAAAACCACAAAACACACTTTAAGAAGAAATAAATAAAAAAGTACATACATACACATACATACCTTTCATATAGAAAAATATAGAAGAATTGACATATTATTGCAACGAAAAAAACAAAAATAAAACTGAAGAGAAAACAAACAAATATGTCAATGTTTTAAAGAAAAAAAAATTATAGACAAAAACTTCTATAGAAAATTTTTAAAAAGAAAAAAAAAAAACAAGTAAGAAAGTATAGTCGGGCGTGACCGACCATATGATACCCTACACCAGTTATGAATATTAAATGTGATTTATTTTTCATAATAAAGCATTTATCTTCAATATTCCCTTGTTCCGATACATTTAAGCAATTTATGGATGAAAAACGAATTTTCTGAAAGAGGCTTTATATGGGGGCTAGGGGCAAATATGGACCAAGCCCGATAAAATTTTGTGAATATATTTATATGTACATAATATTTTATTGTGCTGAATTTCATCGCGATATTTGTGTTTATAAGTTAATTTGGGACATTCAAGTAATTTTCTGAAGGGGACTTTGTAATGGGGCCCATCTTTATGAAATTTGGCAGGGTCATCAAGACTTCTATAAAACTTAGTTGTGCCGTATTTTATCGATATATCTGTATATTTAACATAATTATGAGCTCAGAAGCCCTTTTCGGGGGGTTAAGTTCTATGGGGGCTAGGTGAAATAATGGACCGATTTTAACCATTTTCAATAGGCTTCGTCCTTGGGTCAAATAAAACGTGCGTGCCAAATTTCATCCAATTATCTTGAAAATTGCGACCTGTACCTTGCGCACAAGGTTTACATGGACAGCCAGCCAGCCAGCCAGACGGACGGACATAGCTTAATCAACTCAGAAAACGATTCTAAGCCGATTGGTATACTAAAGGACGAATATTTTTGTATGTTACAAACATCAGCACAAATCCAATATACCCTCCCCACTAAAGTTGTGTAGAGTATAAAAACCTATAACTTTTCTAATGAAAAATCAACAAACAAAGCAGCAAATATATGAATGAGAATTTTTGACATTAATTTGAAAAAAAAAAAAAAAAAATGTCGACACTAGTCAAAAAATAAAATCTAACACTAAATAAAATCAAGAGCAATTGAAAGAAATTTGATTAAAACCATTTCTTAATAACAAGCAAACAACTGTGGTTTTCAAAGTACAAAAAATTCTTAAATGAAACCAAAACGTAAAACTCAATATAAAATTTTTACCTTTAAAAACATAAATATCTAGAATACTTAGAATTGAAAGTTTGATTTTAAATTGTTGTGGATAAAATGTTTGGTTTTAAGAAAAATATTTATTCCCTTGCAGTTTATTAGTTAAGACAACACAATAATTTGTCTTTAGTTAATTATAAATTATTTCTTTGACCAAATCAACAAAACTCTATAATTTTCTGTTAATTGCAAAAATGAGTTTTTTTTTATTTTAAAATTATTTTTATTTACTTGAGTAAAACACTAAGCAAAATTTTGGTAATATAAATGGTTAACAGCATGATTTAAGAAATATATAAATAATTTCCGTCAATTAAATTTTTATAAGAAATTTTTCTTACATTTTTTTATAGAAACTTTTTTAATATTTTTTTATAGAAAATTTCTATAAATTTTTAATAGAAAATTTTTAATAAAATTTCTTTTAGTAGAAAATTTTCTATAAATTTTCTTTTAAAAGAAAATTTTCATTAAATAGAAAATTTTCAACAAATTTTCTTTAAATAGAAAATTTTTAATAAATTTTCTTTAAATAGAAAATTTTCAGTAAATTTCCTTTCAATAGAATATTTTCAATAAATTTTCTTTCAATAGAAAATTTTCAATAAATTATCTTTTAATAGAAAATTTTAAATAAATCTTCTATAAATTTTCAATAATTTAATATTTAATAATAAAATAATATTTAATAGAAAATTTTCAATAAATTTCCTTTGAGTTAAAAATTTTCCATAAATTTAATTTTAGTAGAAAATGTTCAATAATTTTCCTTTCAATAGAATATTTTCAATAGAAAATTTTCAATAAATTATCTTTTAATAGAAAATTTTTAATAAATCTTATATAATAAATTATAAATAATTTCCTATTTAATATAAAATTTTTAATAAATTTTATTTTAATAAAAAGTTTTCAATTAATTTTCTTTTAATAGAAAATTTATAATAAATTTTATTTTAATAGAAAATTTTCAATAATTTATTTTAAAACTAAATTTTCAATGAATTTTCTTTTAATAAAAAATTTTCAATAAATTTTCTTTTAATAAAAAATTTTCAATAAATAAAAAATTCAATAAATAATAGAAAATTTTTTAAAAAATTTCTTTTAATAGAAAATTTTCTATAAATTTTAATTTAATAGAACATTTTTAATAAATTTTCTTTTAATAGAAAATTTTCTATAAATTTTCGTTTAATAGAAAATTTTCAATAAAATTTCTTTTGATAGAAAATTTTCAATCAATTTTCTTTTAATAGAAAATTTTCAATAATTTTTCTTTTTATAGAAAATTTTCAATAATTTTTCTTTTTATAGAAAATTTTCAATAATTTTTTTTTAGAAAATGTTCAACAAATTTCTTTTAATAGAAAATTTTTAATAAATTTTCTTTTAATAGAAAATTCTCAAAAACTTTTCTTTAAAAAAAAGAAAAGAAAAAAGAAATTTTTCTTTTAATACTAAATTTTGAATAAATTTTCTTTTAAAAGAAAATTTTCAATAAATTTTCTTTTAATAGACAATTTTCAATCAATTTTGTTTTAATAGAAAATTTTGAATAAAATTTCTTTTCATTTTTTTGACTTTCTTTTAATAGAAAATTTTCTTTTAATGGAAAATTTTTAATAAACTTTCTATAAATTTGCTTTAAATATAATTTTTTTAATTAATTTTCTTTTAATGGAAAACTTTTAATAAATTGTCTTATAATAGAAAATTTTCTATAAATTTTTTTGAATAGAAAAATTTCAATAATTTCCCATTTAATAGAAAATTTTCAATAAATTTTCTTTTTATGGAAAATTTTTAATAAATTGTCGTTTAATAGGAAATTTTCTTTAAATTAAAATTTTGAATAAAAATTTTTTAATGGAAATTTTTTTATAAATTTTCTTTTAATAGAAAATTTTCAAAAAATTAATAAAAAAATCATGTGAATATCGTATAAATTACATCATTATTGTTTTAAATTATTATAAATTAAACTTATTTTCGAGAATTTAATAAAGAAAATTACTGATGTTTTATCATCGTTTTTGTGGTCACTCTATTATAATCCCCACAATCATACATACTTATATAAAGGATTTCCATTCAATATACATAGTATGTATGTATATTTCTGTTATACATTTTTTTTTACTTATTTTTATTTGCAATTCGATATGAATTTAAGTTTTTTATATTCAAATTCCTCAAGAACCTCCAACAACAGACATACGATGAGTAGACAGAAAGGATGTAAAAAGTATAATAGAACAGCAACAGCTCCATTTACTACTTACAACTTTTTATTTTACAATGCACCTTTTTTTTCTTAAAGTGAAAATAACGACAGTTAAGCCAAGTTTTAATGGAACTGTGGAGAGGGGGGAAGGAGAAAAATAGCAACAACAAAGTCAAATAAAATAAGTATGAATGAATGCAAAGAAAAGCGCAATTTCAGTTTTACTTAATGTTTATAGATTTGTGAGTGTGCGAATGTATGTCTATATGCACCTTTTACTCAAAAGTTCTTTCTTTTTTTATGGCGTTGAGTATCTGAAAAACACTAAAGTGGTTTCTAGGGAAATCGCCAGGTTAACCATGTATAAAGGACATTTTTAGTGCATATGTGCGTGCAGGGGAATATGTGCGTGTGTTTGTGTGTGTTAAATTGTGATTGGTTTTTTATATCCAATTTTTTCTGTGTTAATATTCCACCAGTAACAACAACAATTTTTAAATGAAAACATGTATGAGAACAAAAAACGCATTAAAAAAATTTGGTCTCAACCACGGCAAAAGGAGTTAAGACCCAAATTTGAGTTTAAAAATAATTTTTTGAAAAATTAACTTTTTGATATACATTAATTATTTTTATAGAAAATTTTCTATAATTTTTTTTTTTTTTTTATATAGAAAATTTTCTATAAATTTTCTTTTTATTGAAAATATTGATAAATTTTCTTTTTATAGAAAATTTTTGATAAGTTTTCTTTTTATAGAAAATTTTAGATAAACTTTTTTTCTATAGAAAATTTTCGATAAATTTTCTTTCTATAGGAAATTTTTGATAAATTTTCTTTCTATAGGAAATTTTTGATAAATTTTCTTTCTATAGGAAATTTTTGATAAATTTTCTTTCTATAGGAAATTTTTGATAAATTTTCTTTCTATAGAAAATTTTCGATACAGTTTCTTTCTATAGAAAATTTTCGATACAGTTTCTTTCTATAGAAAATTTTCGATACAGTTTCTTCCTATAGAAAATTTTCGATACAATTTCTTTCTATAGAAAATTTTCGATGCAGTTTCTTTCTATAGAAAATTTTCGATGCAGTTTCTTTCTATAGAAAATTTTCGATACAGTTTCATTCTATAGAAAATTTTCGATACAGTTTCTTTTTATAGAAAATTTTCGATACAGTTTCTTTTTATAGAAAATTTTCGATAAATTTTCTTTCTATAGAAAATTTTCGATAAATTTTCTTTCTATAGAAAATTTTCGATGCAGTTTCTTTCTATAGACAATTTTCGATTAATTTTCTTTCTATAGACAATTTTCGATAAATTTTCTTTCTATAGAAAAGTGGTTAATTTCTAGAAAAGAAGAAAAGAAATTTTTCGATAAATTTTCTTTTTATAAAAAACTTCAACAAATTTTCATTTTATAGAAAATTTTTGATAGGTTTTCTTTTTATAAACAACTACCTATACCCAGTGTGCTTTGCTACACTAAAAGCAAAAAAACCCAATTACACATGAGAGATGCCACGCAAATTATTGCAAGTTCGCCAATTTTTCCGAATTTAATTAATATGTGAGGGACCAATCCCCCCATTGAAAGTCCGCCAATTTTTCTCTAAATGTTCACATGAATGTCAAAGTTCTTCATGTAAAATTTGAAGATTCTAGCTTCTACAGTATCTCAGATATACAAATTTTTCTATATAATTCATATGGGGGTTCCAAGCCACTCCCTGATGAAAGTCCGTTTTTTTCCCCAAAATGTTCAGATGAATATGAAAACCCTTTTTGCAAAATTTTAGGAATCTAGTTCTATTAGTTTCTTAGATAAAATATTTTGTTGTATTTAATTCATATGGGAGGTGCCGCTCCCCCCATTGGTAGTCCGCCAATTTATTACCCAAAATATTTCTATGGATGCTAAAGTTCTTCTTGCAAAATTGGAAGCTTTTAACTCTAATAGTTTCCAAGATAAACGAACTTGTGTATTTAATTAAGGAGGTGCCACGCCCCTGCTGCTAGTCCGCCCACTTTTTATCCTAACTAATCACATTGAGACTTATGTGGCTCCGACCAAATTTGAGGGCTCTAACTGTTATATTTTCCGAGATATACTGATTTAATATTTTCTTAATAGGGAAGGTGCCACGCCCACTATAATCATTCCGCTCATTCCGTGCAAAATGTGAGAACTATAATTGCACCAGTTTCCAAGATATACTACTTTTAATAGCTGTTAAATTAGTATTTCTCTTTATTCCTAATTTCTCTTTATTCCTTGCTCGTTATCTAATTT